>NW_018204865.1:0-615 GCF_001263595.1 Phalaenopsis equestris | reverse complement strand
GTCATCACAGCTCACCATTACAGTCTATGTGACCAACTATGGCTTGCGTATCTCACAGCTCATGCAACTCCCAACTCTGATTTCTACAACCTATAGAGGTTATCCCAACTCACTGTTATGACCATCATAATCAACTACGGTTTACGTGGCTCACAACTAGAACTGGGCGTTGAGCGGGTCGAGTTGGCGTGGGCCGAAATTATTCGGGATTTGACTAGTAAAAGCTAGTTTGGGTGGGCTTGAGCTAGGATTTTATTTATAACTTCATAGTCAGACCCGACCACTAAATGGGTCGGGTCGGGCCACGAGCAGCTATGGGCTTCAGAAGAAAAGTGATTTTCTTAATACCAAAAAATAAATAAATAATAAAACCTTTAATATTTTCTAAAGTTGTTGAATTAAAATATTAAAAAATATATGTAATATGAACATTTGAAACATGAAAAGATGTGTGACAAGGGTTTTAAATTGATTTTGTATGTACTAATTTTACTTATACATTTAAGTGAATTTAAAAGTAAATATATACACACAAAATATGTGGAGTTGAGTAAAATACCGAAAATATCAAAAAAAGAAAATTTACATACATACTACTCATCAATTTCTATTTAA
>NW_018204864.1:0-614 GCF_001263595.1 Phalaenopsis equestris | reverse complement strand
GAGAGAGAGAGAGAGAGAGAGAGAGAAGAGAGAATAATTATAAAAGAGAGAAAGACATGATAAAAAAAACAATGATGTCTCATCCAAGATTATGAAAATAAGCCTAAGCAATGACTAATAATAAAATTATTTAAATTATTTTAATATGATCTAAATGATATAATAATGATACTTTATTAATATAATACATAGTATTTTAATTTAAAACAATATTTTTCAATAATAATCCAAAACAACTTTTTTATGCATATACTTTCTTGAAATTTCAATTTACATTTTTTAATTTCTAGTCATATGATCAAAATAAAAAACAAAAAAATACTAAGATTGATCAATGTTAGAACTTAAATTGATTCACTAATTCAATCACAATTCTTATCAATACAATCCCAATTCTTTGTAGCCAAGACCAAATCGGGCGAAGGACCACTTCACACTTGAACCAATCAGAAGACCATTTCAGTCTCAATTTTAAAGTCACAATATGTCCTTATAAGCAAATATGAAGATCAAAGATAATTCATCTTCCTCATGATAATAAAACCCTATTTTTTTAAATAATCCTTTTCTTTTATTTTATGAATTTTAGCAAAATTTATTTTAAATTTATAGTA
>NW_018204863.1:0-614 GCF_001263595.1 Phalaenopsis equestris | reverse complement strand
TTTTTTTAATAAAATTGATATTGATAATGATTTAATTCCTTGATAAATAATTTTTTGGCTAACATACCTTTGAAGCAAGTAAATATTTAAACATTTTATTGTTACTTCATTTTGTTTTAAATTGATCATACATTTAATTATATAATCAAAGAACGAATTCTATTCATATCAACTCAAGTAGATCTTGCTTTAAGAGCAAAACTTCTTCAAAAGATTCGAGTAATTTATATTATTATTTTTTTTCAAGCAAATGCAACTATTAGAAATTGAGTGTGTTATATATTTCAAATAAGTTTCTAAGTTATCTATCAAATTTGAAATTGCCTCAATGTATCTCTCATGAACTATGGGAATATAATTCTTGACTTCCTAATAATATTGAAATTACTTAGAATTATAGTTAAAATGATTTTGTTTAAATTGCACTCTTGTTATTTTATCAACTAACCCTAATATTAAGGTCTATGTTTAAATTATAGTGTTGGATCTTGAAATATTTGTGGATTCACACCACCTAGGGAGGACTTATTTTTCTAGAGAAAAAAGTGAAGAATATGTTGATCCATGGCACGACTTGGACTACCTGAGAGAGAGAGAGAGAGAGAGAGAGAGAG
>NW_018204862.1:0-614 GCF_001263595.1 Phalaenopsis equestris | reverse complement strand
CATCCCCATTTTGTGTCATGTAACCTTGCTTTTAATTTAACATGTAGGGAGCCACTAGCAGCTCCTTTTGGAATATATATAGAAAGAAAATATGAATATCATATAAAAAATATAACTATGTTAATTTTTAAAATATTAACTACATGTACTCATGTAAAGTGGGGGACTCAAAACCTTGGAAAGTGGGGGACTCAAAACCTTGGAAAGAAATCCTTAAAGCTAGATCGATGGCTAGTAGTTTTATTTTTTGGGATATTTGAGAGGTGGGAAAGTAATATCTCTTTTTGGCATGATCAATGGGGTTTGGGAGACTGTAATTTAATTGCTCAATCACTGCTTAAGAGCAATTTGCTTATTTCTGATTGTTGGCTTGATGAGAATTGGGATGTTAAAAAATTGTATGCTCTTATAGGTGACAAAAATAGATCATGTCTCTAAAATTCATATAAAAATGAGATCTAAGGACACTGCACTTTGGAAAACTTCCTCTTCTATCTCCCCCATTAAATTGCCTTACTCAAGTCTCTGCAATTATGGTAACTAACGTTGGGGGAAAGATATATAGAATGCATTTCTTTATCCTTCCATCTCCTTCTTCCTTTGGAGATATTTTC
>NW_018204861.1:0-614 GCF_001263595.1 Phalaenopsis equestris | reverse complement strand
ATAAATTTTCTATTAATATATATTTGAATTTAAAAGTGTACATTACTTTTATAGTGAGTTATATTTAAATTAATAGTAATTGTTGATGCGTCATGAATAAATTTTTAGTATTTGACATGAATCTGGAAACATTTTTTAATAAGAAAGATTATTGGTTTAAATTGAAGATGATCTTGGGCCTTGATTTCAGTAAGTTTGTAGTCAAAATGATCGTCTCAACAAGACGAACCAAATAACGCGACATTGGTGCAATATGAGTCCATGGATTAAAGATTTGGAGACATGATTTTTTTGAAGGTCGCTGTGAGGTTTTTACTTATCATAGAAGCCTAAAATATATTTTCACTCAGAAGGAGTGAATCTTAAAACAAAAAGCCCTAGATATTCAATACTACACTGGTGAGTCGAATGTAGTTGAAGATGTCTTAAGTAAAAAATCTCTGACACACGCAACTTTAATGATCACTCAGAAGCAGTAATTAGCATGAGAGATGGAGCAACTCAGCTTAAGATACTATTGAGAGAAGCTAATCCATCATAAAGTCTAGATCAAATAATTAAAGTTCATTTGAAAGCTTTAAATCGTTAATTGAATGATCAAATAAACTCTAAAT
>NW_018204860.1:0-614 GCF_001263595.1 Phalaenopsis equestris | reverse complement strand
CATCTTTTTATAGTGAAACTCTTCAGCTGGGTCAAACCCCCTGGTTTTTTTCTTTCCGGGCTTTCCAGTAAAAACTTTTGGTGTATTTATTAATTAATTTTATTTTTCTGAGTGTATGTTGAATCTTCGTACCACACTAAGACGATAATCCACCACTCTCCTGTAGTGAATTTTCCATCACGAATCAATATGTATGTAAATGTGCATAATTTTTTATTTCAAATACTTGATTGATGAGATTTATAAACATGGACATGAGACATGTTCTATATTATAATATGCATAACAACATGACAATGTGCTATTTCATGACATATGGTAGCAAAAGATGTTAAATGGAATGTTTGTAAAAGTATCTTTTCATTTTTAATTATTATGCTTGCTAGCTTATAGCCTAAAAAAACTTGATATATTGGTGTGTGGGAGAAATAAAGAGAGAGCTTAAGTCTCATATAATTTTCAACCCTTCAAAATATTATTTTAAGTTTATCGAGATTTAAAAGAATAGTTTGTTAAGCAATAGATAAATAGTTAATTTAATTTAAAATGTTTATTAAACCTTAATAAGTGAAGATAATCTTATTCAATTTAAAATTTAAAATTTTAATTTTTTT
>NW_018204859.1:0-614 GCF_001263595.1 Phalaenopsis equestris | reverse complement strand
AAAAAAAAAAAAAGTTCATGTTCATAGACATCATAGAACATTGAAAGCTATAAATGGAAGTACTTTGACTTCCTAAACTTCAACAAAATATGACCAACACATATATAAATGTATACATGATAACCTCATCCACACATATTTTATAAGAAAACATCATCACCATATGAATATTGAATGTTCTTTATACTCAAAGCACATGATCAACTCTAAAGTTCAAACATAATAACAAAAATATAAGACTCAAATCATGACAAGAATAGTATGATTCAACCAATAATTTCTAATACATCTCACAAAAAAATAAGATTGATAATTAAAACTCCAAAATACATCTCAACATGCATCCTTACGTGATTTGCTTCCTCGACTAATCAGTATAGGAATTTGACAGATTCATTAAAGCATATGTGATTCATTTCCTTAGCTAAATTATTTATGAACACCCTCTCTATGGGTCATCTCAAAGCTTAATCTAGCATTGATTGTCATGTTTGGTATTTGTATGCTTCAACATGTATGCAAGTAGGATTCTCATCTAAGACCCTAAAGTCAACATCATCTTGAGATGGATGTCTGCGTATAAAATTATGCAAAGATATCGCTGTTGCAACTAT
>NW_018204858.1:0-614 GCF_001263595.1 Phalaenopsis equestris | reverse complement strand
AATATTTTTTATGTGGAAAAAATCTAGAAAGAGAAAAAACCACGAGGCCTAGCCCGGTCAAAATAATTTATTGTAAGATTGTAAGTACATTAGTCTAATCTTCTCCTGAATTAGAGGAGATTGAATTAAAATGTCATGTATGTACAATAATCATCCATATTTAATAGTTGTAATTTGGATACAACAAAAGCAGTTTTGGATATAATATTGATAGTAAGCCTCATTGGGCGTAGTTGATTGTTAAAAAGACAGTATTTTATCATAAAAACATGAGTCAGTGGTTGTGATAATGTTTGTTGGTTATAGATGTCATAGTTTGAAGTTGTAATAACAATTAACCACATATGTCATAGTTAGTCACATAGGCCGTAGTTGGAACTGTAGTAGCAGCTAGTTAGATATGTCATAGTTGGCTGCATAGGCCTAGTTGGAAGCCCCAATAACATTTAGCTACATAGGTCATTGTTGGTAACATATGTTGTGGTTTGTAGTAAAAATAGCGTTAGTTGGCTAGAGTGACAATTGTAGTTGGTATTTGTAAGAGCTTTAGTTGGTCATAGATCATATAATGGAAGATTATAATGACAAATATTGACCACATAGACCATAATGGA
>NW_018204857.1:0-614 GCF_001263595.1 Phalaenopsis equestris | reverse complement strand
TAAATCCAGTTAAATCTGTTTGATGTGTTTGGTATAAATCCCTTTGAACTAAAAATTAAATTTGATAAATATTGATTTATGTTATAAAATACACGAAACAGAAAAAAATGGATTTAACCTACCGTTAAATATGTATATTTAATTTCTAGTGTTCGGGGCTAGATTTACGTTAAATTAATATTTAAATCCAGTTTAAATACTCATACCAAGCACCAACTCAGCCGGCCTTTCTTCACGTATAGCCACCACCTAGCACTGACGTCCTCACCCTAGAGTATTGTTTGTGTTGTTTGTCATTTATTTCCAGTGTTGTGTCGTTGTTTTGTGGTTTAAGTGTCAAAATTGTAATCCCTTTTAAATTTTAGCAATAAATATTTGTCGTTCGTTTGGTTATCGTTTGAGTTAACTCTGGTATCAATGTTTGTTTAGGATGTTTTTTTCCATGCTTTTATTTTTTTGTTTCTAAAAACAAATTCACATAGTTTTGAAAATACTAGAAACAGCTTTTAGGTATATTGAGTGTTTACAAACAATCATATCTTAATCAGACATGTCAAACATGTTTTATTTCAATCAAAATATAAACAAAATAAAATAAAATAAAATAAAATAAA
>NW_018204856.1:0-614 GCF_001263595.1 Phalaenopsis equestris | reverse complement strand
TGTTTTGGAGAAATTTAAAAATTTTACTCTATTTTCCAAAATTTTGATGATGCATCTTATTGTTATGTGCATTCAACTGATCAACTCTTTGGTATTTTGATATATAAAACCTAAATTTTAAAAGAATATTTACATACGTGGCACATAATTCTATACTAATTCTTTATTGGATATGAGAGTAGGTTTTATTGTCCATATTCAAATAAAAAAAAGTGAGCATACTTAATGCCACATAAATCATGTATAATTTATAGGATCAAGGTTTTCAACCTGATTATTGTTTTCATACTTCACATGATGAGGTTGGCCCTTTAATTAGCTCCACTTCTTCAATGAGCTATGATTCTCAACTTGCATTTCGCTTAGGTAGATTTGTGAAACGTTCTTTGATAAAACAATGCCTTGTCATTTTAGTCAAGAGGAAGAAGAGCCACCAACGCAAGAAAAATTTAGTTCCACAATGCTTATACAAAATGAAAAAAATAATCTTTAGGTTAGGTTTGAAATTATAGAATATTAATTGTTGTGTAAACCGATGCATGTTATTTTATAAGGCCAATCCAATAAAGACTTAATATAGATCTTGTGAGTCTCCTAGATTTAAAGCCCAAAAA
>NW_018204855.1:0-614 GCF_001263595.1 Phalaenopsis equestris | reverse complement strand
AATAACCAGTAAAAAAATGATAATAAAATTAATAATCAAATAGATATATGGATAAACACCTCTTTATTTCATGCTCGAAGAGAGAAGAAATCGGAGAAAGAAGAAAGAAGAAGAGGAGAAAGAGAAGGTGAGGGAGAAGAACGAAAATGAAGAAGACTTACTGTATAACACCAGAGGTGGCACTGTGAGACAGAGGGCAGCAATCCACTTCGAAGCGTAGATGAAAGAAGAAGTTGTTTGTTGATTTCTGAGATGACGCTGAGGTTTCATCAGCATGTAAGGTAAAGCGTCAAAGCCATAGGAGAAGCTTTGTGTGCCTCAGTGTGGATCGGCCAAAACCCTAGTCGACGAGGTGACGATGCCGTGCTCGCTACCTAAGGCAAAGGAGGAAGGAGAAAGGTGGGGTTGTTTCCAGCCCTACCTTACGGGTTTGAGAAATTGAAGGAATAAATAGAGGAGCGAAGGAGAAAAGTATCAAGTAGATAAAAGAAGAGGGAAAGTGTCAGCATGCGAAGAAGAAGCCGAACTGAGGTAACATAATGTTCAATGATATTTAGATTTTTAATTATATTAAATGAATATGAATTATGTTATATTAATCCAAAATTCTAAAA
>NW_018204854.1:0-614 GCF_001263595.1 Phalaenopsis equestris | reverse complement strand
TTTTTTTTTGAGAAATTCCTTTGATTTTGTGGTTTAATTTGTCGTATCTGTTTTTGCAGAAAAGTCACCATTAGGTTTTCTTGATTTTTGAAATCTTGAATTGCTTGAAGTTTTTTGCTTGCTGATAGAAATTTTGGAAACAACTTTTGTGGATTCCGGAAACTAAGCTGAAAAAAGACATCTGATTGTGAATTTGAGTTTATGACGGCATATGGATGATTTCCCGTGGAGCTTCTTGGATCATTTATTTGTTATGTTTAGAAGGTGTAGAAGACATCATGTCCTTATCATGAACAGTACTTTGAAAAAAAAATTTGGATGTAAAATTTCCTTTTCTTTTAGCGAGCGTTATGACTTGGAGGAACAGGATCTAGGGTTGTAAGTTCGTTGTGATGGATGGTTATAAATTTACTGTCATAGCTTTTAGTGTTAAATTGAGACGCTAAATTAAGTTCTGATCATGATGTATTCATAGAAACCTTCAGACATTGTTAGATCAATCTGAGCTCACTTATAACTGCAATATATATCACACTTTGTTACAAGAACTAAAAACTATGTCAAAGAAAATTGGAAGTTACACAATGGAGAGATATTAACACCACAAGAAAAAA
>NW_018204853.1:0-614 GCF_001263595.1 Phalaenopsis equestris | reverse complement strand
CTTATGATGATACTCAAGAAAGAATCGATTACGAAGCGTGAAGAGTACTCGGATGGCTCAGACAAATACAATCGTCCTTATGTTGAAGCGAAGAACCTCGCAAGGGGTATCCATTATTCTTCAAGTCGTGTGTCAAAGGAGGGGAATTTCTCCGAGTCGGTGTCAAACGCGATTTCGGTTGACATAGACACCCTGTTGGAAGTCCTCTCTGTGAGCGGATGCATGCGGTCCCAGACAAGGAGGTGCTAAGCACGCTCCTATGAGATGCAACACATTCGTTCGATCACCGCTAACGATAGGGCCCAAAAACCTCCAGGCGGCGGGCAATTGTTTCTCCAATGTCTCAGATTTCTTCCTCGCTTCTGAAGGAACAAGAGATGGTTGGGGAACAGGTGTTTGCGACGAGGGCTCACCGGCCGGGCAAACCCCCTTTCTCCTATGTTCCCACACTTTCTTTTAAAGTTCAGAGAATGCGTGGGAAGCGAGGTTGGAATGAGGGTCGCGACCTCGATAGTGTACTGGTCCCTCTCTTCGAGCAGATTAGGGTGCCCAGTAGTAGCACAACATCATATACCTCGAGGAGTGCCTTATAAGCTTGAAGCTCGCCGCTCGTC
>NW_018204852.1:0-614 GCF_001263595.1 Phalaenopsis equestris | reverse complement strand
TTTTTTTTTAAGATGAAGAGTCTGCCACTAATGAACCAAGGGCCCCCAAGAAGAATCATATCTAGATCTTCCACACGAGCGCTTATTGCGCACGAATACCGCACACAAGTTTGTGTGCGATGTCCAATCTGAACCACTTAAATATATCTTTTTTATTTTTTTTATTGTTAAAGTGGGGCCCACTCTAAATTTTTGTCTGCACATAATATTTTTTCCTTCCACACATTTAAACATAAAAAAAAAACTCAAATAAAGAAATAAATTTGGTTGTATCTCGTGGCTTCCAGAGTTTAATAATGGCTTTTAAGAGATTACCATAGAACAGTCGCTTGCCTAAAGCATAGCCAAACAATGCAAGGTTCCACTGCTGGGAACCCTCATCGACATCTTTATCATAAAATGAAACTTTATCTTCATCACATGGTATGTGGGTGAGAGAGGTTGTTAGGGTTAGGTATCTTGAAGTGATGAGCGCTTTCTAGTTTAGGAATGAAATCAGGCCAATGATTGGGAGGAAGATGATTATTTCATGGAAAGCAAATGGACAAGCCCGTAAGTTGAAGCGAGAGGAGGGAGTGAAACCTAGGGCTGTCCAAAAGTTCATTGTTGCGAAC
>NW_018204851.1:0-614 GCF_001263595.1 Phalaenopsis equestris | reverse complement strand
TTTTTTTGTGGGGTATCCATACAGGAGCTATGATGGAGGGTGCTCTTACTAACCAATAATTATCTCAATATAGAGTTACAATACTCATGGTCATGGTTGGTCCAAAGGACTTGAATAGGGATTTTAAATTGAAGGAGTGGAAATTTTTGAAAGTGACCGCGACTTTAGATTTGTCTTTTAATATATTGACTCAAGTCATCCGAGTGTGATTATCAATTAGAGTAAGGAACTCACGTTTCTTTGTATAGCTTAGAGTTTGAGAGAGTTTTCATAAGTCACTATGAATAAGTCGAAAATGAGAGGGAGTGTAAGGGTGAGGTAAATTTGGTACACATTGATGCTTAGCTAATATACAAATTTCAAAATTTAAAGAAGATTTTTAATCAATAAACATCAAATGGAACAATTGTTTTACATAGTGAAAACTGGGATGACTCAAACGACAATGTAAAAGCATAATTGGACTTGTAGTAGATTCTTGGAAAAAGTAGAGTCTGGCTACCAACTTATCAGTTCTAATCACCCTTCCTGAACAATGATTCTAAAAAAACACAAAATTAGGAGAAAATGATCAATGCAATCAAGGTCTTACTGATCGATAAGAGTTTACACTC
>NW_018204850.1:0-614 GCF_001263595.1 Phalaenopsis equestris | reverse complement strand
ATGCCTCTTCTAATGTAAGTATTGTTACATATTTTACACACTTGTATTTTGAAATTATTGCGATTGTTCATGTATTTACTCTTTTCCACACTTGTTGTACTCATATTTACTTTTATCTGCATAAGTTATGGAAAAAAAAAGTTTGGGGGGAAAATATTTACCTTTTGTTTAGTCTGAGAGTAGTTCACATGACTTAGTAAAATAGTAAATTGTTAACATGGTAACTCCTGCTAGGAATTCTGCTTATCTAAAGTTATTTTAAAAGTGGATAAATGTCATTTAGAAATTATTAACCTTAATATTTCAATAATGAGATTTTAAAACTTAAAAACTTTTGACTGTACCTAAGTAAATCCTAAGATAATTAAAAAGGTATAATTAAAATGTTTAATAGTTGACCAAAAATGTTGTAAGTCTTTTTTAGTTTATTGTTAGCCAGTTTGGTGTTATCTTAAATTTAACTCTAAGATAACATAAATAAGTGAAATTAAATAATTATTTTTTATGATTTATTACTAAGGAAAACTAGGCCTTCAAAACATCTTAAAAGAAAAGAAAAAAGTTGCGTAACCAGATATAATAATTCTCAAGGGAAAAGAAAAAGAAAAAAGGGA
>NW_018204849.1:0-614 GCF_001263595.1 Phalaenopsis equestris | reverse complement strand
ATATGTAAATCCTTTTTATTTATACAACAATTAATTCTTTAAGTCACATAAAAAATACCAGTAACGTTAACTTACATCTAAAATTGTAATATACCTTTTCATGCACTTGTTTTAATGTGATTTAGACATTAGGATGGTATATAAAGAAAAAATTAAAGATGCTTTGGAATGTATGTATGTCTTTGGGGAATTGACATTCATATCATGGAATCCTTGGATATTTTATATTCAATACCTAAATCTTTATATTTATTTATATAACCCCACTTAAAATCTCTAAATCTTATTCAAAATACCACTAACATTAATTTATGAAGGATTTAAATAATACCACACAATTCTTATGATTTCTTCTTATTTTTATTATAATTGCTCATTCTTTTTGTCATTTTATTATACAAGTTGTTTGAATTAGAATCATTTTCAATCTTTAATAACAAATGAGCCTGCCAATGCTCTAGAATTAGGCTCGAGCTTGAACTTGCTTGATTAAACAATTTTAGGCTCGAGCTAGCTGTGGCACCAACTGGATTCAACCTGTTTGCCTATATTATTTCTGGCACATTTACATGCAAACCACGTAATTCCTATGTATTTATATATCTAACACTTAA
>NW_018204848.1:0-614 GCF_001263595.1 Phalaenopsis equestris | reverse complement strand
TATATATATATATTTATAGATCGTCATCAATCGATTTTTAGCAATGCTGAACATTTTCTTCATTCTAGTTGCATAATTAAGCTAAAGTTTATGGTCGATGAATTTAACACAGCGATATGCAGCGATATGAATGAAAAATTACTATGATAGTGATATAATTTGATTGAATGATTGAAACAAAAATATTTTATATAATTTTAAATTTAGTATATTGTCTTAAATTAGTATATTTATAAATTAATAAATTAATGAGAAAGAAGTGATATCATTCTAAAAGCATATTTCATAGGAAAGCTGTACATGCTTGAACTTGTTTTACTAAGAGATACATTACCAAGCATCCTAAAAGCAGTATAGTTGAAAGAAAGCTGAATGAAAAAGCAATACAAACGCGTGCATCTAAGCTGACGAAAATTTGTAGTAGTAAATTGACATCACTCATTAGCTTTTAAGGCATTTGACGGGTAGGATTGCAACATTAAATTGACACTTTGGCTCGTGAAAGAGTATAATTAAAGCTAGTTGCGAGCCTATAAAGTTAATTACAGCTTTTTTTGGGGCTTCCGTGCATTCGAACGCTTTAGGATCTTATTGAAATGGATAATACTTGCATG
>NW_018204847.1:0-614 GCF_001263595.1 Phalaenopsis equestris | reverse complement strand
TGCTGGAGATAGGGGCGGTGCCTCGTAAAGAAAAAGGCCAGTATGCTGTACATATGTAAATGTCCTACATATAAATATATCACAATTATAAATTGTTGGTGATAGGAGCGGTGCCTCGTAAGGAAAGACCAGTATGGGGGTGAAGGCAGCTAGTTTGAAGATGACGAGTTCAAAGAATCTACGGGTCTTTAATTTTTGGCATCATTGTTACAACTCTTTAGACAGTATAATTTGTATATTTATAACATTTTAATGTTATAAATCTATACATAAAAAGTATATTTGACATTTAAGAATTAAAAAAAAAGTGATTTTTATATGATGTAAAAGATCTGAGTGTTATGAACAAAATTATTAAAATTTGGGTGTTAGATATATTAATATATAAGAATTATGTGTTATCGATGTTAATGCCTCTAATAATTATGATTAAATTTGTCCATTTTCTTAAGAAATAATATATTTGTAATATCTGCAACAATTAAAAATGTTGTAGGCACCCCCATATAGGTCCTACATGTTTATAGACTGATCCACATACCATAATAGTTGGCCATTAAACATTTCAGTATTCATATATATACCTAATTCATAAAACGCCCTCAAATTTTTTT
>NW_018204846.1:0-614 GCF_001263595.1 Phalaenopsis equestris | reverse complement strand
TTTTTTTTTATGCAAAATTCTTTATTTTCTACTGTATGATGCATACATTTTATGCAATTTCCCTATAATAACTTTAATATTCCAATAAAAATTTATAAAAAAAGTAAAAATAACATAACAATCGAAGTAATCAAGCCCATGTTAATGTACATAAAAAGGTGTCAATGTGGATCTCACAGGGATCCAACGGTCCATAACGAGGAAGCATGATAAAGGAATATCTATTGCAAAGAGATTGTAGGACACATCGAGCAAATCGAGCCAAGCTAATCGAGTCAAAAAAATGATGAGAGGATGACCGGTCTATACCAACCAAGCAACTCACCCGAAAGCTCACTAGGAGGATGTTCGAGTCTTCAACCAAGGGAAAGTCAACTTAATACAGAAGCTTTTCCCGCATGAGAGCCCACCTGGGGGATGGTTTGTTTCCACAAAGTAACTTTGACGATCCAACATAGGTCAAAATACATCTTTCTAGAAATAGGATATTTGAGCCCATGAAGTTCGACCGAGCGAATTGAGCCTATCGAGCCATACCAACTAGGATAATTAATTGAGCTAAGCTAATCGAGCTGAGATGACCGAGTCAAAAAAAAAAAAAAAAAAAAAAATAA
>NW_018204845.1:0-614 GCF_001263595.1 Phalaenopsis equestris | reverse complement strand
TAATATGTTAAAATCAAATCAACTTATTTTTATCATTAAATTCTAAAAGCAATGTAATTTATTAAATGATAAAAAAATAAAAATATGTGAGAAATATAATAAATATATATATTTTTAAAAATAAATAATTTAATAAATTTCACATAAGCATTAAGTAAATTTCAAATTGAAGATGCAAAACGCATTAATAAAATTAATTATTAAATGTGCCACATTGTAGCGCTTATCATCGCAAAAAAATAAGGGACCATTTGCATCCAGACCACCTAATTCCCATGTATTTACATATCAAACACCAAAATTTTAACTTTTACATTTATGCTCAAATCTTTCATCTCACAACAATAATACCACCGTTTTAATTTTTAAAAAGTGAAATGCACATTAATAAATAGGCAAGTTGAGATGGTAAAAAGTAAAGTTCAGGCATCAGATATGTAAATACATAAAAATTGAGTGATGCATGTAAATCTTCCAAAATAAATGTCAATTGTCAAAATGCTTATCTCACGATCATCTCCATAGCCCAGCCATGCAAGCCACATTGTCCTATTGGTTGAAAGTTTTATCTTTCAACCACGATGCCCTAAGTTTAAGAAAAAATATTACATCAG
>NW_018204844.1:0-614 GCF_001263595.1 Phalaenopsis equestris | reverse complement strand
TTAAGTTAGGTCGACCTAAGTAAATATCTAGATTGGTTAGGTTGAGGACATTAAACTAAGCGCTTCTTGGGAGGGAACACGTATTTGAGTTTATATTTATGTTTGTGCTTGATTTTTGTTATAGTGTGGACTATTTGTAATTGTGTGTTTGTGTTTATGTTTGTGAGTGCTTTGACTGATTATGATTGTATGAATTGCGGGAGGCAAATCCTTACTCTTCTCATTTTGATTGATTTTAGTATGTCATTTTATGGTAGTAAGTCCAAGCTTGTTTTCTATGAACTTGTTCTCAATAAAACATAAGTACGTACTAGAGACATATTAAGCTTCGACATAGGATAGGTTCATTTTAATTCTTAATTTCTTATTTCTAACCCTATTCTTCCATCATGTTGGTTCAATAAACTAGCTATTAGAGGAGCATCTGGATGATCTTTCCATTGAATTGACAGAGGTGTATAGTTTATCAGACAATATATTACTTAATGGTTAGCAGCACATAAGCCAATAGTAAAGGTGTTATATAGACCTGAATATCTTTACAAAAATGTATAAATGCACCCGAAGTTAAAAGAAGGAGATTTTGTTGGAGATGAGGAATTGGAGAAGGGAGA
>NW_018204843.1:0-614 GCF_001263595.1 Phalaenopsis equestris | reverse complement strand
ATCATGTGATATAAGTCCTAAATTTTTAATAAAATGTCAATTAAATCATCAAATAAATCTTTTTCTAAATTGATAAAGTCAAATAATATGATAGTTAAGATGTTACTGAGTTGTCTCAGTATCTTCGACATCTCCTACTCTTCCTCCTTTGGGTTCCATAAATAACTGTTTTGGCTTTTAAGCTTTCCAATTTGATACACCAGTAATCAATCTTGAAAACTTAACTTCGAAATTTTTTGAAGATAGAACCACAACTTTAATTGTTAGTTTTCTTAAGCAATTTTATTTCTTAAGATATAATTAACTATAAGGACTTTCATTTATAGGAAGTTAGCAATCCAAATTAATCTGAACTATATCTAGTCTTCGAATTGGGGAGGAAAATGATCTGTTGGTATAACGTAGACCAAGAAACTATTTAGGGTATTTTCATTTAAGTAATTGAACCCATCATTGGGTAATATTTTCATATCTTGAGATAGTATATTAGTTTTTGTGTCATTTTGATCAATTAAATAATTAAAAATTTAAGACATTTTTAGGTCTTTATTTCAAACCACAAAAATAAAACCAACATCTAATTTTTGTAACAAATAAAAATCCATCATATCTTG
>NW_018204842.1:0-614 GCF_001263595.1 Phalaenopsis equestris | reverse complement strand
TCTTCTTTTTTTATATTTCACTTATAATTTTCCTTTTGTGAGTGTAAAATAGGATTATATTGATCTTGATTTTTAAATCTTCTTTCAAGCATTAATGTCAATTCGTTTTTCACATCCTGTGTTGCAGGGGTGAAATTTTTTTCGGACTCAGGATGTGACATATTTTATTACGTTTGCCAAGTTGGCTGGTTGAACTTAGTTTGAATTAAACCCAAACTACCATTTGGTTTCATCCAACTTTGTTGATAAATAATCATAAACAATTTGGTTGGTGCTCTTAAACTTCCATATTAAATATGTATATTAAATGTTTGAATATGAGCAATAATAGATTCTTTTATGTGTCTACTTAATTTGGAAGGCGGGAGGAATCTATTGGGATTTGTTCTTATCCGTAGAAATCTGCAAAAGGAAGATTTGAAATCATGTATCACAAAGTATTTTGCAAATTGTTCTCACCTGTAGAAATTTTTACATGTTTATGGCTTGATTGGACATTTTGGAAGTGAAAACAATTCTGACCAATGACTTCAAAATTAAGGAGAGTACCGGGGTGAAGTGTTGATTTGCTTTCTTATAAGCTGTCAAAAAAGCTCGTTGTTTGCGAACAACTC
>NW_018204841.1:0-614 GCF_001263595.1 Phalaenopsis equestris | reverse complement strand
GAAAGAGTGGCTGTCAAGTTTGCTTCTTTCTGCATTCCATCTGGTTCCGAAGTTCTCTCTCTCTCTGTCTGTCTGCATTCACACTGAGCTACGCCTCCACCTTCAGCCGCGGCGTAGCAGTGAAGCTCAAGGAAAATGATGGCGGTTGTTGCCATTCCTGTAGTGCACGCCGTTGCTTTCGCTTCTGTTAACTACACTTCTTCAGCCTCTCTTTATTCTCATTGAGACGTCCCAACCACCGCGCACTCTCCTCTCTCCTTTCCTGTCTGATCTTCGTCTCCGCGGCTCCATCTTCTTCTTCCTGGAATTCTGATTCTTGGTTTTGGTTCGAGGTTTTATGGTTGTGCGAGAGTGGAGTTTGGGGGGTTGGTGACAGAATGACGATTGAGAACGGGGAGGATTGCTGCGTGAAGGTGGCGGTTCACATCCGGCCGCTCATCGGCGATGAGAGGATTCAGGGATGCAAGGATTGCGTTACAGTCGTCTCCGGCCAGCCGCAGGTGCGCGATTTTGGGCTTTTGTTCTGGATTTCATCGTCTTCTATTCATTGATTGATTGGAGATCTGGGAGTGAAAAGTTGATTTTTTATTTATTTATCTCCAATGGATTTGATC
>NW_018204840.1:0-614 GCF_001263595.1 Phalaenopsis equestris | reverse complement strand
GGGCAGACGACAATAACACCAACTCAGAGCATCAGAAGATTGAGCAAGAGTTAGCCAAATATTCATGTGTAGAGTAGGCTAGGTCGTGTATGAGAGTACAAGTATGAGAATCATCATAAGAAGAAAGCCTTTCCCATTCATTAAAATAGTTTGCTTGAAGAGGATCTCTCTAAGACCCTAACGTTAGTGGGGATATGACCAATGAGACAACAATATAAGCCTAGTGGTATATGAATGATATATACCAAAATACATCATTTATAAAGCCAATCTCTATAAATTAAATAGGCGTATTAAATGTAAATAGGAATCTAATGACTGATTTTTTTCATTTGTTGGAGCCAAGGGAAACACCCTCTGATCCTCATCATCTTGCTTGCTTTTGTATTAACCCAAGTACTCAGCTCTCTCTCCCTCTCATCTTATTCTCTCTTTCTGATTACTCTATACCTTTGATGTGATTTAAAGATAAATTTGAGTTTAACACCTAGTAAAAATAAAAAAAAAGTAAATTTAATGTTATGTGAAATTTAATAAAAAAATTAAAAAAAAAACAAATTTTGTTAAGTTCAAAATTATTTCCAAATTATTTTAATATACATAAATAAATAAAT
>NW_018204839.1:0-614 GCF_001263595.1 Phalaenopsis equestris | reverse complement strand
ATTTTTGGCCTACTCGTTTTCCTCATTAATTTTCAGAAATGAATTTTATCCTTCATTTCAGTGGCGGCTTTACCACGCATAGAGAAGATGTATCATTTAACTGATGACTTTACATATCATATTAATTTGAAGCAAATGAGGTGGATAACTCCCAAACTAGGAGACATATTAGCATAGTATTTATGAACCTATCTTCTAAATTTCTGTAATAATAAAAATTTCAGTGAAAGTAGGCATATCCTGTTAATTTTTCAAATTTATTACCGTCAAATTTGTCGTGGTTAAAACCAGTAAACTATCTAAAATAGTTGAACAACGGTCAAGGCCTGAGTTTATTTCTGATTACAATTAATCAAACTTGTTTCTTCTTGAAAAATCAAACATGGTTAAGTGAAAGAAATCTTAGTAATATGCAGACAGCCTCTCCTGAATAAGCATTACGGACTTTTATTTTTATTTTTTATTTTTTGGGAGGATGAAATTTGTAACAGTCCTGGCATGATGTTATTCCAGGGAAGGTGCTAGTGGTGATGAAATAGTTGAAGCTCTTATAGCTAACAGTTCAACCTTTGAAAAGAAAACAATACTTTCGCAAGTGAGTAAATGAAATAAAC
>NW_018204838.1:0-614 GCF_001263595.1 Phalaenopsis equestris | reverse complement strand
GTTCATTCGTGTTCGGTTCGTTTACACCCCTAGATCCAGTGAAGCAAATAAATCTCAAATAATTAATAGATTCTGAGCTAATTATTTTTACTAATTATTTTTAAAAGCTAATTAATCAGATAGAGATTAAATTTCATTAAATCTTAGGAAAATGTTGGCTATTTATTTCATGATTTAAGTATGCAACATAAATAAAAAGTTTAATAATAATTATGATAATATGATATTCTATCATATAATTAACACATTTCAATCTCGATTATATTAATTACAAATAGTGCATGTGAAGATTGTAATTAGTAATGAATTAGTGACTTATTAAGTTATTTAAAATAATATATTTTATGTTGCCAAATTTATTGGAGTCAATATCTATAATTAACAAATGTTAATTATTTAGATTATTTATTTTCTTAGTTAATGAATATGTATCAAATTAATTAGATTAAATATCACTAATTATAATTTATAATTTTTCATCAACTGTAGGAGGTGTTTGCTAGGATACTTTTAATGGGATTTAAATGTGGATTTAATGTTAAATCCATCAAATACTATAAATAGGTTAGATAAATCCTCGTTAATTTAAATCTAATTTTTGTGTTTATTAAGGG
>NW_018204837.1:0-614 GCF_001263595.1 Phalaenopsis equestris | reverse complement strand
GTTCAACAGCTAGTTTTCATGTGTTAGTAGTTTTAGTGGGCCTTTTCAATTATAGAATATTACAACCCAACTTATGATGTAACTTAGAATTGTGTATGCTGCGAAGGAGTGTAGTCGTGAAAAAAAAAAATGTAGCTCAATTAAATCTTTCATTTTCCCTGTTTTAGTGTTTTATAAGAAACTTCATTTTTGTAGTTTGCAGAAGGCAATTGTGCATTTATAAAAATTGGTTGATGTCTTTATGCAACTATATGTATTTTTAAGCTTTTTATTCTGATGATAATTCAGTCCGTCAGATTGACTGATCGATCCTGGCGTCAATTCCTTGAGAAACACATTTGTGAGTGTATCTATTTATATAAAATTTGATCTTATTCAATGTAATTCCCTCATAAGAATAGTATCTTGGTAAGGTCTCTTTTATATGCTTGCACATTTTTAAACAATAGAATAACCTTTAATACAAACTTACCATCTTCAATGAGCATATATGGAATTTTTTTCAAAACTCTCTTGTAGCTCCTTTCCTCCTTTTGTGGCTCCCTTCCATCTTGAGCTGCTTTTTTTTAAAAAAAATTAATTTATATACATATATATATATATATATATATATA
>NW_018204836.1:0-614 GCF_001263595.1 Phalaenopsis equestris | reverse complement strand
TGGTCATGCCCCATATGGCGTGATCACACCTATTCTGTTTGGGACTTGTTTTATGATTTTGATGATTTAGGCCATGTGATAAGAATTGGATGGTCCTCCACAAGCAAAAACGATGTTTCAGACACTTGTGATGCCTGTTTCGCCATCCAAAGTCATCATATTAATAATTCTTCACGAGTAAAGCTATTTTCGGGCTTGATTTGTTCGCGTTGTGCTTAACAAAGCTCGTCCAGTTGGGACCGTCTCATCGATGTAATGTCAGTCGGCCCCTATTCTGATCGACAACCAAAGCTTAGCAAAATCAACTGCTAGAGGATCTAAGACGGATATCTTGAGCCTCGGGCAGTCATATGCGCGTGAAGCATACCCTAAGTTTTTTTGAGCAGGGACATCCTATTCTTGTGACATCAAAAGTTAATGCCAACAATCTTTCATGTGAATAAGAGTAAAGAGAGTGAGAGTTCAGAAAAATTTTGAATAATGGAGGTCAACTTTAGAGTCCAAGTGCTTTTGTTTGAGCGGATCTAACACTGAATACATGGAATTCAATTTAAATAGTAGATTTTGTGGCAGTGATATCAGAGTTAACCCAAACCACAATAGAAAAAATAAAT
>NW_018204835.1:0-614 GCF_001263595.1 Phalaenopsis equestris | reverse complement strand
TTGGTAGCTATGAGTGTTGTGTGGTTTTGAGGTGTGTTTGTTTTGTATTGTAGGTTGGTATTGTAGGTTATTTGTTGTTTGTTTTGTGTGAGTTGGTTTAGTATTTGGAAGTTTGAGGTTGTTGGTATTGATTTTTGTAATTGGTTTTGTGTTGTTGTTTTTTGTTTAGTTGCTGTATAGAGTTGTGAGGGGTGGTTTGTTATTCTTCTATTTAAGTTTTTGCAATTTCAACCCCAAGATTAAAAAAAATTATGGACTAATTTGACAATTTTATAAACTCGGTGACTAATTTGACATATAGCTAGTTGCAATTGTATGGGGGTGATTATTAATTTTTATAAAAAAATGTTGTATAATTTTTATTAGAATAATATATGTTTAAAAATTATTATGAATATTATAAATATTCTTTATTCTAAGAAATTAACCATAAGCTTTCTTATATCAACAATATCCGGGGAAAATGATTATAAATGTCTTTTCATCATAAAAATTTATAGAAAATAGATAAAAAAAATAATTAAAAAATTGCATTAAAGTTAACCTTGATAAATTGTTCATCTATAGCTTAAAAACAAATGGAAGATTTACATACGCACCACTCAATTCTTCTG
>NW_018204834.1:0-614 GCF_001263595.1 Phalaenopsis equestris | reverse complement strand
ATGAAATGATCTCACTATTTGTAGTTAAGAGAGTACAATATGAGGATGTTTTATTTTTGCCACTATTTTGATGGGGTTTTGTCTAGGGTATTCTAGGTATTTTCTATCGCTAGACTGTTCTCTTGCTTGTTTGGCTGAGCTTCAATGGCTTCAGCTCGAGAGGGTCAGTTCAATTGGCTAAGCTTAGTCGGTATTGTTGGTCGCTGAGCTAGTTTGGATTTCGGTCCTTGATAATAGATGAAGAAGCTTCTGGACACTTCCAATATGATTGGAGATGTTGAGGGGCTAGATCTTCTCTCAAGTCGGCTTCTTCATGGCTTCTCTTTTATGGCCGTGACTAAGTTAGCTTTGGCTTTACTTGTTGTGGCTCGGACGAATATGTTCGATCAGATAAGTGGATTTCTTGGTTGTTTGTGGGACTTCCATTGTCAGCTTCTTCATGGCTTCTCTTTTCTAGCCGTGCTAAGTTGGCTTTGGCTTTACTTGTTGTGGCTCGAACGACTACATTCATCGGGATCAACACCGACACATTTTAGATGTACATGAATGTTCTTTTTTGTAGATGTTAACGTAAAAAATTTGCTTTTTGGATACGAATATATGATCTCAAGTCT
>NW_018204833.1:0-614 GCF_001263595.1 Phalaenopsis equestris | reverse complement strand
GCGATATTTTTGATGTGATATGAAAGATTTGGTTGTTATAAATTTAAGAAATAAAGTCTAGGTGTTTGATGTGTAAATACATATGAATTGGTTGGTATGTATGTAAATGCCTTGGTTATTAATGATGACTGTAGTTTTATTTAATTTTCAGATAAAGGTTTTGTTGTTGTTATTGTTTCAAGTTTTCAATTTATATTTTTGTTTTCCAGTGTTGATGAGTGGTCTAGAGTTGCTTATGTCACCTTCAGAGATTTTCAGGGTGCAGAGACTGCAATACTTCTATCGGTGTCTTCCCTTATCTTGAATTTTTATTTTATTTAACAGCATTGATTCATTCTTTTCTTCCTAGTTCTTTTACATGAAAACTTGCTTTTTGGAAGATTTACATACATACCGCTTGATTCTCATGAATTTACACATGTTTTACATATATGACATCTTACATATGCATGAAAAGTTTATTTCAATTTTTAAAAATGAAAACTGTGATGTCTTTGATGTAATATGAAGGATTTGGGCAGTACAAATGGTATAGGTCAAGTTTAGGTTTTAGATATATACGTACATAGGATTTGAGTGGTATGTGTGGAAATGCCCCTTATTTATCTCACGAT
>NW_018204832.1:0-614 GCF_001263595.1 Phalaenopsis equestris | reverse complement strand
AGAGAGAGAGAGAGAGAGAGAGAGAGAGAATTATGGTAGATTGATAATTTGCATGGGTTCCATTAAGTGTCTCATTATCACATTTTTTTTATTTATATTAAAAATAAATTATGAAAAAAGAAAATTCAAAACCTTGACATCCATTCGACTTTACATTCATTTTTTGCAAAGTTTTTAAAATTAATCCATAAAAATATATATATAATTTTTTTGGTGCAACATAAATTATCAAAATCTAATATATTCTTATATATTTTGTGAATATTTATAAAATTTAAATTTAATTTTCAAGGAAAAATATGTCCAAATTCATTTATAATTAAAACATGATAGACATATTTGGCATGTGTCACATATGTGTCACACGTTCGGACGTATTTAATACAATATCAGACGCTAATTTGATTGATTTAAATATTATTGCATTGTAATTTATTAAATATTGATCACGGCTGTGACCATATAAAACATCAAATTAATACATATGGCACACTGCGTTCAAGCAGTACTTGACCATTCAAATCTAACAATAATTTAATGAATAAATTGTCTTTTTTGTTGTTGATATTATTTACATCAATACGTTGCATTTATTGTTTAATAGATAATGGTTA
>NW_018204831.1:0-614 GCF_001263595.1 Phalaenopsis equestris | reverse complement strand
GAGTATTCCACCACATTATTCTGAGTTTTAACAGCTAATATATAAATTGGGGTACGAAATATATTAAGGCAATATGTGATTAGAAAGATATGCTTTTATATAAACATAATCTTGATTACAAAACTTCAATTATCTTCCAAAAATACATCTTTTGCTTCCTTGTCAACTATCGGGACAATCTTCAATTTTTTTATGCCTCTCCTCTAAACAACTCTAACATTATTAAGCTTTCCAGTTGGCAAGTATATATATTATCATTCCCTGGCTGCTCAATATTCCTAAACATTATATTGCTTAATCACATTTCAAGAAAGTAATGTCTGTCACATTTACACCCTTTAGCATAAGATTTCCTTCAGCAAAAGGATAACCATGACTGTCAGAGCCCATTAAGAGACAAATCGAACAAATCACTCCCATATTATCCCCTTATCAATAGTACTACTAACTTGCACAGATAGAATAAAGAATTCATGGTGAGGGCAATGGCCATTCTGGTAGCAACCACAATCATGGCCATCAAAACCATCCATGTTCACCTCATTATAGTCATATCAACCATCCTTTAAAACATTGCTGAGAGAAATTTAATTTTCCATCCACTGCAACAAACC
>NW_018204830.1:0-614 GCF_001263595.1 Phalaenopsis equestris | reverse complement strand
ACTCAAATAACTAATTATAATCACCACATTTCAACTTGTCTTTCCTTCTTTCTTGGAATTAAAACCATATTTGAGATCCGTGAATGAGTATAAGAGAGGAAAAGAAAACTTCAAGTTCTACAAGAAAGCCACAAGCAAATTTTCCAAGCAAACGAACATAATTCTAAAGAGATATTAAAATTTCTATCTACTTCCTGATGCTGTAGTACAAATCCATCACATGAATACAAATTCTTATATAAATGCTTTTCCAAAGTAAAGAATCCCTTGAAACAGTCGAAGCAGAGAAGAAGAACTTCCAAATGTTTCCAGAAGTTTCAAAAGAACTTAGAAGCAGTAAGCAAAATAATCTCCAAATCCCAAGAATGGAAGAGGCCAAATTCAAAAGAAATCACCAATCAACCGAAATTCCTCTTTAGTATACAAATCAGAAAATCCAACTTAAAACTTCTCTCAAACGACTCCCATAAAGCATAGAACAAGCCTCAAGCAAAGAAATCTTCAAATCACTCAAAACAAAAAAAGAATAAGAAAATCTCCAAACCCTTCCCCAAGGGGGTACTTATAGCCAAGAATGAGAGAGGGGTTCATCGATAAGGCTTACGCATTTGGGC
>NW_018204829.1:0-614 GCF_001263595.1 Phalaenopsis equestris | reverse complement strand
TTAAAATGTTATTAACCATACAAGCAACATCAGATCAAAACCTCATAAGAAGGGGTGGAAACGAGTCGAGCCAGGCTTGAACAACCCCAAACTTAACTTAATTCAATTAATTTTTATAATAAAATTAATAGAAAAATGAGAAATTAAATCAGACATAGAAAGTAAAAAATATAATCCTTAATCATTTTCAATAATTTGTATATAAACAAAAATTTTAATATGTTTTAAATTATTTTCTTATTATTCTCACGCGCCAACGAGTCATGTAGGGTGAGCTTAAATTCAATGTACTTGCCGATTGAGTTCAGCTCGTGGACTGACTTGTCTGATCTGTTTGATCTGTTATACCGACGAACTCATTAGTTCTAATTTTTTATCTGCCACACAAAACTAAACCAAATTAATTAAACTTGAATTTAATACTTATGTTAAACGTGACCTAATTTGATGTGCATATGAAAAGACCACAAAATATCATATTTAATGAGAAGAGATAGTTGGTCATCTGCCATCTAACTAACAATTCATTTTCCCCAAGTTCTGTATTTAAATTCTATATTGCTGCCAACAAATGCGGTTCGTGGCTCCATCAAGCAATTCTAACAAGGAATTGA
>NW_018204828.1:0-614 GCF_001263595.1 Phalaenopsis equestris | reverse complement strand
AAAATACCCCTCTCTTAAATTTTTATATAATTTTAATATATCAATTGAATATTTACATTCCCACCCCTACAAGTATTTAAACCTCACTAACTTTTAACCTTCTCTTCCTTGTTCTTCAGTCTGTTGAAGCTTTTTTGTTCCATCTTGAATGGCGATTATGAGAAGCTTTCTTCTTATCATTCTATCGTCTTCCTTAGGTTCTGCAATTTCCTGTTCCAATGGAGGCTGCAAGGTCGCATTCCTTTTGTTTCCTGTTATAAGATTCAGATACTGAAGGAATGAGGTTTTGCTTGTTTATATTACTGACTGGTTTGAAATGGGGTTTGATTAGCGTAGCTTCTTGATCCCTGCGCATCCGATAGCGATTGCGAGGATGGTACCTATTGCTTCTCTTGTATCGATGGGTCATTTGGTTCGAGATGTGTTCGGTCTACGAGTACTGATCAGTTTAAGTTAGTGGTAATTCATCTCTACCTTCTTTAGTAACGTCTGATCGCAGTAGTTTGATAAGTTGCATTTGCATCACTGAATTAAGTCTTATGAGTGAATCGGCTTATAGAACAGAGTTCTTTTCTATTTCTGCTAAAATTTTAGCTATCGTGGTTTTTTTTTTT
>NW_018204827.1:0-614 GCF_001263595.1 Phalaenopsis equestris | reverse complement strand
TCATAGTGGTGGGCGGTAATAACGTTCGTAGGCTGTGAGGGCTAAAGTCAGGACCTACACGAGCTGTGGATCACGTAGGTTGTAGTTGGTAATGTAGGTCATAGTAGTGAGTTGTAATGACGTCTGTAGATCGCGAGAGTCGGAGTCGAGATCTACATGAGCTTATGCAAGGTGCGTTGTTGCCCCATCTTCGAGATGTGTTGTTACACCGTCATTGGGGTGTGTTGTTAAATTGTCTTCGGGGTGAATTGTTGCATAGTTTTCAATGTGCATTGTTGCACCGTCTTTGGGATCAGCATGGTGTTCGAGATGATGCACACCTCATAGGTTGTTTTGTGACTCTACGACGTTAGTTGTTGCTTCACATAGTTCTTCGTCACAAAAAAAATGGACAACTATCGATGGTTATTGGCGGCGACCGGCAAGTGGTGGTCGACGGTGGTTGGCTTTGATCCATGAATGTAGGAGTGATGCTGAACTTCAACTCATTTTCGACTACCAAGTTGGTCTTGCCAGAAAATAAAGGGCAACAGATATGCCATCAAAAATTTTTGATTATTTAACATGGACCTCAAGGTTTGACACGGATATAAAGGCGATCGTTTAAGCAAGAA
>NW_018204826.1:0-614 GCF_001263595.1 Phalaenopsis equestris | reverse complement strand
CATGCATAAAAATATGAATATTTAAATGTTAGATTTGTAAGTACATAAAATTTTTGTGGTAAATATGTAAATGCCTAAAAAAAACCTTTTTTTTTCTCTATCAACGGTAACGAGGGTGCAGACCGTTGGAGCCACTCCCGATGCTTCATTTCAAATTTGAAATTTTCCCTCTCAGAAACCTACAAAAGTCACACAGTAGAAAGGTACCTACTCCTTGGTCCCCTCCCTCTCTCTCATCTCCATGTCTGCTGTAAAGAATCCTTCCTCCTCTTCGTACGACTCTCTCTGCCTCAACCCTCTCATGGACAAGGAGAACATAGCTCCCAGCCATACATCAGCCGCAGTTGGCTGCTTCACATCCTCCAAGGGAAAGAAGCACATTACAGCCAAATCACAACAGAGCAATATAGCACTGAAACCCTCTTCTCTGCAGCTCTTCTTTCGGCTCAATGAGACTGAGACTGATTCTTCTCTGGAATCATCCACGCCTTGGGAACCCCTGCCATCTTCTTCAGATGTCTGGGATTTCTCGGACAAAGATGCTGCTCCAGCTTCTTCATGGTCTACTCTTCCTAACAGGTAATAATCTACATTTAACCCCCATTTTTTTTTTT
>NW_018204825.1:0-614 GCF_001263595.1 Phalaenopsis equestris | reverse complement strand
TAGGTGTTAGATGTATAAATACATAAGAACTGTGTAGTATGTATGTAAATTTCCCTTTAATTCCTATCAAAAGCTCTTTCAAATTTCTAACGTGCAGAAGGCTAACATAAAACGAAAGAGGAATAAATAATCTCGACTTATATATATATTACATATTAACCAAACTCCATGCAGACTATATAATTCATTATACTCTTTATCGCAAATCTTTTGGAGACCAAATATTTTAAAAATTATAATAAATTTATTTTTAGTTAAAATAATGTTATATAATATACTATGTGAGATCATACGCAGCAAATTAAATAAATAAAATAGTACAAAACATAAGCTCAAATTGTGCCAAGTATAAAATAATTGCTTCATTAACTTGAAATAAAAAGTACAAAAATTCGAGGTTAACTGTACTTAATCAATACATCATCAAGCATGATAGCATGTAAATAAAAAATTAAATTTTAATTATAAAATTTTAGCTAAAAGAAATTTTTGAATGATATTAGTAATCAATTTAAAGATAAAATAATCTTTTTAGCGTAATTATTAACTATAAAATAACAAATTAAAAGTTAAATAAAGAAAAGGAAGACTTACATACATACCACTCGATTCCT
>NW_018204824.1:0-613 GCF_001263595.1 Phalaenopsis equestris | reverse complement strand
TGCAGGTGGGCTGCAGCTGTGTGTGATGGGAAAGGAGCAATAGTGGGGGTGGGGAGTTACGGTAGAGAATATTGCAGGTGGGTTGCGGATGGGTGTGACGGGAAAGGAGCAGGGGGAAATAGAAGGGAGTTATAGTGGGAGATATTGCAGATGGGTTGCGGCTGGGGAGAGGAATTGGGGAAGTGTACGGGAGGGGAGTTGGGGAGACATGTATCCCTGCAGGATTGAGATACAGTTGGAGCACCCTTAGATCCATTGGAGAAGATCACCGCCTCGGGGAGCTACAGCAGGAACACCTCCTCGCCTTCGAATATAGCCCTAAAAGAGAAAAGCAGTCTGTCGGTTGGCTTGGACTAAAATCTAAAATCTAAAAAAAAAAACTAAATCGTTAGATAGCAAACAAACAAACTTATAATAATTAGGAGGGGGAGGGGGGCGACAACCCTTGACATCCCCCCGCAATCCCAACCCTTTGCATCGCTGTCACTGCTGTACCAAGCCTTATGTCTCGCTGTCATCGCATTTCAAGGCTCTCCTTTGCCATTTCCAGCAACCCACAGCCCATTCCAACCCCCTGCCACCACTCCCCGACCACCTAGCCAACCCTCACCAC
>NW_018204823.1:0-613 GCF_001263595.1 Phalaenopsis equestris | reverse complement strand
TGCATAAATACAATATAGATTTTGATTTATTAATTTATTTCATAATCTTGACTTAAATTTGATGATTATAAAATTTTTTTATTTATTTTGCAAAAAAATAAAACTAATTAAATATAGTAAAAGAAAATTAGATTAAAATATCCGGAGTAGAAGAGAAGAGCAAGAAGCAAAGCCGATCGATTATGAAGGAGGCTTTAATCCTAAAGCATTAGAGAATGACGCTTGTTTTTCTTGAATTCGGTGAGATTATCAGACTCTTGTATTTGATGGAGTTGATGTACTTCACATATTTGGTGATCTTCGATTATTGATTTCCTTTAGTGGTGTTGTAGGGTTGCTTAGTGGAGGTATTTAAGTGGCCTGCAGGTCCTGTGGTTTTTATGTTATTAGAGGGATTTTAAGCAACTAAAAATTCGGTGTTGTTTATTCTTGTTATTTATTTGTGAAATTAATTTGTGTGCTCGTGGTATAGTATGCTTTTGGTTTGATTTTTCAACACAGTAGATACATGATAGCATTTGAATGGCTATAATTTGGCGATAACTTTGTTCTTAAATGACAATTGTCGAGTACAAAGTGTCAAATTAATTATACATATTAGACTTGGGCGTAG
>NW_018204822.1:0-613 GCF_001263595.1 Phalaenopsis equestris | reverse complement strand
CTTCTATTTTGTGTGACACTAATTTTTTGCTATCTTCTCAATTATCTCTTGACCTCCCAGAATAAGTAGTGTTATCTGACTCCTTAACTAGCCTCATCCTCTCCCATGCCTCATGCAACAACTTATGATGATGATTGCACACCTCATCATTATTATCTTAACCATAATTAATCATACATCATTTTGAGACACCCGGTAATGCCATGCTACACACTTTTTATTACTTCCACCTTAGTCCACCCTTCTATTTTGCTAATTGGTATCTCACTCTTTAGGTTTCAAGCACATAATTTTTATTGGCCACGTGCTTATTATGATAACAATAACACTCTAAACACTTCCATGTGGCTTCTTGATAGTGGTGCTTCTCACCACATCATCACTTGCTTATGCAATCTCTTACCTCACACTTTGTATAATGGCTCTAATGACCTTTTAATTAAAGATCACACGTGTTGATCCATAATTCAAACAACCTCTTTACCCTTTATGTATGTCATTTCTCTTAAAACTTCTTTTGTACTTAGCATGAAAATGAATCTTATTTCAATATATATATATATATATCTCTTTCTCTCTGTGTGTGTGTGTGTTCATACTTAGTCCATTTCAT
>NW_018204821.1:0-613 GCF_001263595.1 Phalaenopsis equestris | reverse complement strand
CAACTTGTATGGGATGTACTTGAAAGTACGGTTGGAGCCTACGTGCTAAAATGACCAAAGAAAAAGTTAGTTTCTCTATTGTTGGATATTTGGGTTTCGCGTCCCTGAGGACTCAGCTGGTGTAGTACACTGAATATTGTTCTCGACTTCTTCCTTGACTAGAACTAAACTGACTGCTTCTGCCCGACCCCCAAGTGAAGGGAGAGTCTTTCTTTCAACTTCGGGCTTTGAAAAGGAGGAGAGGCGAGGGATTGTTTGAGGTTTGTGAAGCCTTCTACGCATTTGGGTTTCCATTCAAAATATTTGACTCTTCTGAGCACTTTGAGAAAGGGGCGCATTTCTCTCCTGATTTAGAAATGAATCTGCTGAGTCCAGCTATTCGACCTTAGTGTTTGTATTTCTTGAGTGCTTTTGGGGGAGGGCATGTTGGCGAGTGCTTGGATTTTTTCCGGGCTAACTTTTATTCCTTCGGGGATTAGTAAGTATCTGATGAATTTAACTGTCGAGACTCCAAATGTGCATTTTAACGGGTTCAATCTCATACTAAATTTTTTAAGTGTTTGAAAAGTTTCCTTTAAAACTTTTATATGTTGTGTGGTCATTCGACTTTTAA
>NW_018204820.1:0-613 GCF_001263595.1 Phalaenopsis equestris | reverse complement strand
TTTTTTTTAATAAAAGAATGACATCATAATTTCATTTTTTTTTTATTTTCAACCAATATGATACAAATTTAGTTAGTGTCCAACAAATTAAAAAATATATATATATTATTGCTATCACACTCTATGGTAAAGTAGAGAAATCATAAAAATAAGGACATTATGAACCAAATTAAGACCAACCCAAATGCCTAGAATTGGATCACATAATGCCTTGGGTAATATGTGTACAAGTAAATTACAAAAGTTAATATTGGCCATTTTTCCATTTTTTTTAGTCTTGTAATGCTATAAAAAACCTTCTCTAGGGTGAATTAGTATTACAAATAAATGAACCAAGCACTCTCTACACTTAACTATTTGTAATCAACCTCTAATTACTCTCTCAATGATTTATAGACACTTTAAGATAAGCTCGGAATTACTTAATCATTCATTTACTTCATTAATTCATATTTTTTTTTCTATAGTTGTTTCATTTTTGTTCGTATCATAATGACAAAATGGGGACCAACAACATTGTTGGAAGACGATTTATCACCATAGGGGTGCATTGTATTAGTCGGATTTGTTGACAAATTTGCTAAAACGGATTAAACTCATTGTAAATTATATA
>NW_018204819.1:0-613 GCF_001263595.1 Phalaenopsis equestris | reverse complement strand
CAGCCGAAGCGAACTTGGCTCCCCGCAGGCGTCTCCTCTCTCCCTTACTCCGGCTGGGATTCTGTGTCGAAGAACATCAGCTGTTTGCTCTACTGGCCGCAAGTCCTTGCTGCAGTAGCCTGTGTAGCTCTTTCGTTGATGCGTTTAGGACAGCAGTGCTACGAAGAAGATGCAGAGATTAATGAAAAATCCGCCCTTAATGTCTTCTACGGTCATGCGCTTGCAGAGGTCCTCATGTTTTTGTTGGAAAAGGGTTACTTGACTTGGAAAATTGAACAAGGGAAATTGGTCGAACGGGTGAGCGAAGAGTATGAGCTCGGTCCTATTGGTTTGGGTTCTCTCCGCCGATTCTCCTACCACGCATATTCCAAATGCATTGACGGCAGCATCTTCGACCGATTGAAGATGGATCTCGTCATCTTCGACGGATTGAAGATGGATCTCATCTCCTACGCCGAGGAGCTCCTCGATTCCGATTTCCCAGATGAACCGATCATCGGCGCGAGAATCCTACAAGGATTCGTCGAAAACAAGCTGTTTGCAGACGACACACTCCGCAAAATCGGAAGATCTGAGGGAAAAGATTTGCCCACAATAGAAATTTTATTCACAT
>NW_018204818.1:0-613 GCF_001263595.1 Phalaenopsis equestris | reverse complement strand
AAATTTGTATTTTTCCATATTATTTTTTTTCAGCAGGCACATAAGAAATTTTGGACCACCTGAAAATCAATTAGTTCACCCCTTAAGGTCGCCAACTTAGCCTGAAGCGCTTTAACATCTCTCACCTAGGCCCAGAGTGTTTTCATGTCCACAACCATGGCTCAAAAGTCCTCCATCATAGAAACTTGGGCCCAAAGAAGCTTTATATCTTCATACACAACTGCTAACTCCTCTCGAAGACTCAATATAGTGGCTTCTCGTTCAAGGTTAGCAGGTAGAGCAATGGAGTCCATGGTTTTATCCATATGACAAACTAACGTCCCATGAGACTCCACGTGGATATCAATTTCTCTCTGTGGGTTGGCCTAAAGAGGTCTTAAAATAGGAAGGGGCACTGGAATGGATACCCCTTTGTTTGTGACAAGAATAAAAAGACTGACATGCTCTACTGGCTTCATTTAATGTGCTAGGGCTAGGGGTTGAGAGTCAATGATGTCCACGATTTCCTCTGAAATAATGGGCTAGAGCAACAAAGGTAAATGAGAAGTTTGAGTGAAAAAATCACAAAGTTACCAATCAATCTGTCCATTTTTGATGTATGGAAGCTCTCTGC
>NW_018204817.1:0-613 GCF_001263595.1 Phalaenopsis equestris | reverse complement strand
ATATATATATATAACTATTATTAATATGAAATTATCATAAGTTTTGAATTGAATTTATAGGATACTTAGAGATTTGACAAACTTCAAAGCCCTGTTGATGATCAATATCAATAATCATTGTTAGTGGTCGTCGTTGCCTCTCTACATTTAGGCAAATATTATCACTGTGTCAACATCACCCTACCATTATTACTTGATGGTTATTGTCTGATTTTGTCACTTAATCATCATTATTTGATTTTGATTATCTAATCATCATCACCTGATCATCTTACTTTAATAACATATACTATAAGAGCACAAGATCAAACTAGTGTTCCAAGTTTTGTAGTTGCATCTTCTCTAATTGAAGAGAATGGCAAATACTTATAATCTTATTTAGATACTAGATCATTGTAATGCTCCAAAATATCTTTTCTCAACTTTTGGGATTTAAATATAAAAACCTTTGATGTTTCTTATATATATATATATGTTAATCTCTATATAATACAAATATTTTTTAACTCTTTATTACTGCTAATATTTTAGCATATTTTTTTGCACGAAAGAAATTTCATAATTGTTTCATGTTTACTTATAAAATTAAGATTTAACATAGTACTAACGATAG
>NW_018204816.1:0-613 GCF_001263595.1 Phalaenopsis equestris | reverse complement strand
AAAACCCTTTTTGAATTTAAAAATAATTAAATGGATAATTCAATGAGCTAGATTAGTCATTTCAGTCCCAAAAAATTAAATTGTTTCATACTGAAATGAGATTTTTGGGACAACATATCCAATGCATTTATTTTTTCCCATTAATAGAAGTATTGAATTTCCTGAAAAATTTTCAGATCAAATCTTTGGTAAAACCCAGGTATAAAGATTCTTTGGAGCCCTAAACTATGTAGGACATTTCTCTCAATTTAACAATTGATGCTGCTCCATTATTTGAAAATTTAGAGGAAAATTCACCTCCATTGATGGATATCCATACCATGGCATTACAAAAAAATTAAGCAAAGTGTTAAAAGGATTTCCTAGTTAACTCTCGCTAATTAAGATTTCTTCAAAATCGTTGAAACCAATGCCTCTAATTTAAGGTTATGGTGGCATCTTAACACAATTTAATTCCTTAATTAAGGAAGAATTAATTTGTTTTACCTCTGAAAAGTGGAATCATATGAAAGAAAATTATTCCATTATTAAAAAAGTAATGTTATATGTTGTCAAATATATTTCGAAATTTTAAGATGATTTTTTGAAAAAATAAATTATTTTGTTTAGATTG
>NW_018204815.1:0-613 GCF_001263595.1 Phalaenopsis equestris | reverse complement strand
TAGGTGTTAGATATGTAAATACGAAAGAATTGTGTCGTATATGTCGAGTCCTAATGAATCCAAACTGCATGTACAATATTGTTCTACACGTCGACATGACGTATAATAATACACGTAGTCTGAATTCATCTCGACAATATTCTCATAATGACAATTAATAGAGATATTGAGCAAGTTATAAATCTATGAATTACTTAATTTCAGGAATTATAAGTAAATAAAGAGATAATTTTATACTAATATATTCTTAATTATGATTATTGTATCACGTAGGAATTTACATGCGGCATGGCACGTGACGGTGTGGAGAAGACGTAAAATCAGACTTGAATTTTTGCTGTCTGATTAGCAGACCATCTCAAGGTACGTTCTAAAAAACTAAAAGACAGCGTGGGCTAATTTATTTTTTTAATAAAAAAAAAATTGAAATTCTCGAAGGTCAACTGTAAAAATGTTGAAAATGATAAATTAAGGGGCATTTACATACGTACCACACAATTCTTTATATATTTACATATATATCTAACATTCAAGCTTTCATTTATTGCAATAAATTACATAAAAAATACAACTTCTATTAATTTTGTAAAGGTAAAATACATTATTTCATGCA
>NW_018204814.1:0-613 GCF_001263595.1 Phalaenopsis equestris | reverse complement strand
AAATCTTTCATATCACATCAAAAATATCACCATTTCTCTTATACAAGGTGAAATACACCTTTTCATGTATGGGTAAGGTGGCATGTAAGTAAACGTTGAAGTTTAGGCGTTAAATAGATAAAAACATAGGAATTGAGTGGTACGTATGTAAAGCTTCCAAAAATATTTGATTAGATCATTTGATGTTAAATTTTCACTGAGAAAATGCTCTCCATCCAAATATTGCAAATATAATGATGCATTGCTTGTGTAGACCAAAATCAACGTGATTCTTTTTCAAGCTTCTATCACTCATTTTGATCTTTTTTTACCATCATAGAACCCATTGAACTGATGAATAATGCACTATTCACATTAAAGTCAACTGTACCTTAACCAAAAAAGGGAATCGATGTTCACGGATCGACACCATTTTGATTTGTCCAATTGTTCCGCTTCTAACTATCTCGATTAGTTTAGCTACTGGAGGCATATACCTGTACTCCAAGCCAACTTGAACTAATATCTCCGGCCTTTTTGCAGCTGCTTTCACAACCTACAATAGAAAGTAGTATCATATCAAACAACACTAAGTCCATATATGGATGACAAGTCATAAGCGCTGATTTAGAAA
>NW_018204813.1:0-613 GCF_001263595.1 Phalaenopsis equestris | reverse complement strand
AAAAAAAAACAGCATACCCACACCTCGAATAATAGAATTTCATAATAGTCAACTTAAGCAAACACAAAAGAAAAATTAAATACACCACAAAGGGTAGAAAGTAAAAACGAAGATGAAACCGACCAAGATCCTTACTTTCATTTATAATTGAAAAACTCACCAAGTTTTCTATCTCTGTACGAAATGTTCAAAAGAAAAAAAAGAAATTTATTCTTAGTACAAGAAAAAATCGAAGGAGAGTAATACATTTGACGACCCTCCACCGTCCTCATTGTTTCTACTTCATTCGGAGCCTCCTTCAAGTTCGAAAACAGAGTAGCAAACTTCAACATATCGGTGCACTCAGGAGAGACCAACTTCGCCTTCACCATTCGGTTGACACCGAAGGAGACCCCTTTCTTGAGCTTCACAACAAGGAGTTCCACGTGACACTAGTGGAAGGAGAGCTCAACAAGAAAATCATCAAACAACTTTACTGTGGCTACTTTCTTCTGCATGGCTCGATTTTCCTGATCTTCTGTGATTGAGAGCAACTTTGATTGCTTGAGTTCTTCGATTTTGGCTGCCGCCACCTATTCTTCCGCTGCCTCTGCCCTCTCCTTGGTTGTTGCTA
>NW_018204812.1:0-613 GCF_001263595.1 Phalaenopsis equestris | reverse complement strand
AGCGCCAAGAAATAAATAAATGAAAAATCATAAGCAGCGACTCCACCGTTGTCCCTACAGACTATTTAATCACCTTTAATTTTAATTTATTTGCAGTAATAAAAATATAAAAATATGTAAAACTCAAAGATATTTTTAAAATAAAAGAAAAAAAACAAAAATAAATAACAAAATTGATCACATACAAGCCCTCAAGTTTTATGACCGAAGACGATTTGTTTAATCCAGCTCGTACATGTTTCATTTTTAGTCTTAATCATGATCATTACATTATTGATGTCATGACTAAACCAATGAAACAACTTATTGTTATTTTAAAAATAATTACTAATATAATAACTTTCATTCAAAAGTTCAAATTTTAACAGTCAATTTCATAAATAATCATGCACTAATTATACCAATGACCGAATTCATTATTTTAGATTCAAAAAAATAATAATAAATCATAATTTAGGTTAAAGTTTCTTTTCCTTCAATGAGTACCAAAAAAAAAAAAGAAAAATACATAAATAAATAAATCTCTTTAAATACGACAAATAGAGGCGCACATTTTCTGTCCGGACACTTGATATACTTCTACGTGCGGTGCAGATTATTCCTGAGTTATTTT
>NW_018204811.1:0-613 GCF_001263595.1 Phalaenopsis equestris | reverse complement strand
AAATGGGCTGCCCACTCAAACTTGTTTGAATTTCATCTATATTACTTCCCAAATTTACAGTTTAGAATGTTACAGAATTTAACATTGATGATAAAATCATTGATAGATAAAAGTTTGTAAAAGGCCATAATCTAGACTTATTATGTTTTTTAGAATTAAAGCTCGTTCTAATAGGCACTTCTCAGTTTTTCCTAATGAACAATCTATTCGTATATTCCATTCGATTCAAAATCAACTCATTTGGGTCAAGTGGAACCTTTATATTCTTGATTTCAAAGCATTAGATACTCAACCACAATATGTTCATGGTTTAAATTCTTTTTCCACTTTGTTAATTTTCTTATTAAGTTTATATTTGTGAAAAATTGTGCTATTAGAAGAAAAGATTTGTGTCGTGTTTGATCACATCCTTAGCCACCTCCATTTCTCAATCTTGGATTGTGGTGAGGGATTTTAATTGCATTTTGAATATTGGAGACAAGGTGAGAGGCTGCCATCTCTCCCTAACAAAATGGTCGATTTTAACAATTGCATTATAGTGTTGGGCTTTAATAGATTTATGATACGCCTAAAACAGATTCAATTTTTTATATGCTTTTAATGCCTATATTTG
>NW_018204810.1:0-613 GCF_001263595.1 Phalaenopsis equestris | reverse complement strand
AGAGAAGAAATATAAAGAGAGTTTGAGATCTTGCTGCCATTCACTTACTTCCCTGGAGAGTAGAAATAATTGTAAGGACATTCGAGATAAGTTTGTGCACAATGACTCCCAAACCTATTTTAATAGGTTTTTAACGCTGAGTTTGGAAAGGATGACAAATAAATTGAGGAAGAATGAAGAGGAGCTCTCAATTCTGCACAACAAGATGCATGAAATATATCATGAGTATGAGCATTTGGAGTGGTCGATGAAACTCCAATCCATTCACATAGAATGTTATTAGGATTATCAGGTAATTATGTATAGTAAGTACAATTGGATTGACAAAAAAAATGGCTATGGAATTCCCTCATGCTCCTTTTTTCCACACATTTTATCCCAGCTATTTGGCATGTGAAAAGGGTGAAGAATGAGGACAACAAGGGCTGATCATTGGAAGCATTCTAGTGTTTTATGTCTCGTGTTTGTATTGACTTTAGTAATGGATGTTTTGTGGGCTTCATAATCTAGAAATTAATTGTGTGGTTGTGTGTTCTTAATTTCTAGCGTTCTAAACTATTTTAGTGTCTGTTTTATTGCACTTGGTGGATATTAATGAATATATGTGTTGTGA
>NW_018204809.1:0-613 GCF_001263595.1 Phalaenopsis equestris | reverse complement strand
TATATATATATATATATGATAAAATAGGATTGCTCTATAAACTATGATGACAAATTTATATAATTTTTATTCTACATAATTTTAAGATGATGCCAAAGTATTTAAAAAATATCATGAATACATCAAAGAATGATAATAGCCTCAAAAGCTAAATGTATTAAAATATCCAAAGAAAAAAAAAAACTATTTATAATATATATGTTTTTTATGATTGGCACCAAATAGTTTTGGTTCGAGAAGCATATTTATTGGATTATAGTCTAATATAAAAATCTACTATACTTGACATAGAGAGAGTTTAAATTATACTTCTACTCGAAATATAGTTATATTAATTTAATATTTGTGACATTGCTAAATGAAAGAGGGTCATTATATGGTATATGCTAAGATTGAATAGCTATGTGTCCAAACAAAGGGGAGACCTCTCAATTGCCACCCTATTCTATTAATTTATATATATAAAAAGCACCATGGGGCCCCACCCAATTTCTATCACACTGTCCATTGACTATTGAAAAACAATTTTAATAAATGTGGTTAATTCATTGGATAGTAATTAGGAAGGTTTTACATACATATCACTCAATTTTTACTTATTTACATATCTTAA
>NW_018204808.1:0-613 GCF_001263595.1 Phalaenopsis equestris | reverse complement strand
AAAAATGGTCAAACTGGGATGTGAACTCCTCCACTGATAGAACTCTGCTATATGAGGTAGAGTCTTGAGAATATATAATATCGGTGATGAGGAGTTAGGTATTTTCTCTGCACCAGCTTCCTCATATTCTCCCACTTGGTAATCTTATCATTGAATTATTTCTTCCTTTGTTTTTGAAAGTATTCCCACCTAAAGAGACGTTATTTCTCAAATTGATAGCTCAAAGTTTCACCCTTTTGTCTTTTGACACTTCCTTGTACTCAAAGATCTTCTCAGTTGATTGTACACGTTCTATAGAGTCGTGTGGATCCATACCGTAATCAAAATTTGATAGATCCAACTTTTATTCCCAAGTCCCTTTGTCCTCCATATATGTCCTCTTCTGATGCTGGATTCCAAAGGACATGGTATTTTTTTTTCATCACTAAAACTTTTCAAATGAAAGGGGTTGAAGTTGTTGTCTCCTTCGCCCTTTCAAATTTCAGTATCATGGTGGAGGGTAATTTTCTCTTGATTTTCATCTTCCATTTCCACAAGCCTCCATTGAAGTTGACGGTTCTCTCATTGTAACTCTTTTCGGGTGGGCTCAGACATACATCTCCTTGACGTCGGG
>NW_018204807.1:0-613 GCF_001263595.1 Phalaenopsis equestris | reverse complement strand
CATATTTATCTTCAGGTTCGCCTCTTAGTTTAAATGTTCTTAAATTTCTTTTAGATATATTTAGATTTTTTTAGTGAAACTGAGTTTTCAATTTTTTTGGAGTGAAATCTTGCACATTGCCTCTACATCTAACTTTTCAATGGATGAGATCTTATATAAGGGTTTTACTGTGAATTGTGATTCGGTTATTGATTTGTGATGTGATTCAACTATTTTGATTCACTTGTTCTTATAAGGCTTTTTAGCTAATCTTCAAAATGCTTGGTTCGACTTTTCCTGCATTTGTGTTGTGATTCGGCTATTATGCACAGAAAAGTGGAAGACAAGAATAATAGGCAAATGTTAGAGTAATTTTCATCATTAATGGAAGAAAAAGATAACATTAAGGTTTAACTGTCGATCTTTATGTTCAAAATAGTTAGGAAAAATAGTTATGCTGCAACTCTTTAACCTGTAGCATAGCGTGAATGATTATTGATTTATAAATTTCTCTTCTTACTTATGCATATCGTGAAAGGCTATATATTTACCAATTTGTAATAATATAATTGAAGAAATATTTAATTAATTCGATTAATAGAAATTGTTCAAATCTTAAAAATATAAATATTAT
>NW_018204806.1:0-613 GCF_001263595.1 Phalaenopsis equestris | reverse complement strand
GTTTTTTTCTCCTTACCGGAAGGTGGATCTCCTCAAGATTCATACCAACGTATTCTTGATGCCCGTATTTTAGTTATTTGATTCTCTTATTTCTTAATAGTGATAGCTGCAATAAGAATTAGAGAATTAAGTACAAAAGCATATATCTTTTATGTAATAATCAAAGCATAATTTATTGAAAATCCTTTGATTTTCATGTCATGATTCTTATAAATAAGGCATAGCAGGACTCCATTGATATTTTGTATTTGCTCCGCTTCTCTTTGTTTGAGTTGGTCGACGACCAAACGTCTTCATAACGAACGTTCCGATAAAATCCTTAGAAGGGAAATGATAATGGTAGCCTTCTGAATTTTTGCAGTGAAGTCGTGCCCTTAGGTTAAGAGGAAACTGGAGGTAGGGAAGAGGTCGGCTATTGCTTTTATGAATGACCATTTCTGATCAACTATTGCTTTGGCTTTGGTTTGGACTGTTACATTCGATTAGACGAATGTGTCTTTTGGTCTTCTGCTTGTGGGCCCTCCTTAGCTATATTTTTTGTCCTCTGAACTGTATGATCTTCTTGAGATTCATGATGGTGTATTCCCAATGTGCATATATACATATATATATA
>NW_018204805.1:0-613 GCF_001263595.1 Phalaenopsis equestris | reverse complement strand
TTTTTCTGTCAAATCATTTTAGAGATCATGAAATTTAGTTGGGCATTTTTTGTAGCAACTTTGCAATTTTTGGTCTGGTCAATATATTTCAATTACTATTAAATATTCGATGTTATAAATTGATATATTTTACCTGAATCTATCTTTACTGAAGATATTTTTTGCTTATTTTTCATAGGGAAACTGCCTTTTTTTTTCAAGAGGAGACAAAAACATAGGCTTTACTTATTTTTTGATTTTGGCCCATCAAACAGGAAAGGATTTGCATTGGTATGCTAGAGATAAGAATTCTGCTGCCCTCAATTCAGACTCGGTCAAGGAGGAGATTCGAAGGATCAAGGAGGAGGAAGAACAACTTATGCGGGAGGCTTTGGGCTTAGCTCCAAAGCGCAACACCCGTTCCCAGGGAAATCGAATTGATAAGCATGAGTATGCTGAACTTATCAAGAGAGGATCTGCAGCTGAAGATTTGAGCGGAGGCCATGCTGAAGCTGCTCAAGTCCAAGGCCTTGGCTTATACAAGTAGGATAAAGATAATTTATATCTTTACTTAATTTTATTGGTAGTGGGCTTTCTCATTTTGCTTCTTTTTCTGATGGCAAATTAAACCCAT
>NW_018204804.1:0-613 GCF_001263595.1 Phalaenopsis equestris | reverse complement strand
AATCCTGCTGCCAAACAACCACTTAGATTGTAAGCTGAGAAACTGTGGGAGCCAGATAGGTCATTAGGGAGGTCAATAGAGTGGATGATGAGAGATGGAGAAGATCAAGAAAGTGGAGTTGAGATGGCTTATTGAAATATCATGTGCATATCTATGCTTCTTCAACAAATTATCAATATAGATTTATTTTATCTTATTTTATGAAAAAAAAATTAATATTTGGATATCTAGATTTTAAGATTATGATATTTCTATGTTCACTAAATTTCTGCAATAACACTAATCATAAAAAAATTTTAAATTCTTACTAAATATTGAGGGCATCTTTCATTACTCTCATAGTTTTTCATGTAAAAGTTTTGATCAATTAAAAAGGAAAAAATTCATTATTTGATGCTAAACATACTAAAGTTTATTTAATTGTCAAAATGAATAGAAATGTATTCAAATAGATACTAATTTTGATGTGTTAGTTTCATTAAAAAAAATGTAACTCTATTAACATAAAAAATTTCATTGATTCTTCAAATAAATGAGTTTTTTTTTGCATGTTCGATATTATTTGAGAGAAATTTTTGTGAGCTATTTTTTCCAAAATTTTGTGTAATAAGTT
>NW_018204803.1:0-613 GCF_001263595.1 Phalaenopsis equestris | reverse complement strand
ATCTCTACGTACCCCTTGACGTACGCAAATTTTTTCCATATTATTGAGGCCGAGAATCCCCGCACCAACAGGTCGTGAATCTTGAGGTTTACGATTCCGTCCGCTACTAATGGATGAAATCTCAGCCGTCCAATAGCAAACTTAATATCCACGTTGAACGAACCGGTCGTTCCTTTTGAAAACAAGTAATGTCAAATTGGCACATCTAACCCTTATTTTTAGTATGCATTTAATGCATTAAAGCTGATTAATATTAAATATTTGAAGGTTATAAATATAAATTTAAAATTAATTAAAATGTAGGAGCTGCATATGAAAACACATAGAAATTGTCTTTAATTTAAATAATTATGATAGAAAAATTAAGAAAACTATGAAATTTAATGATAATGCAAAAACTTGTTTTGACAAACAAATGTTAGATATAGTTTTTCTATTATTTTTACTAGCTTTTTTATTTAAAATTTTGATTTAAATATTTTTATTTATATTTTTAAATGAACACACAACACATGAGTCTTTTTGATTATTTTGAATTTTATATTGGTAGATTATTTTAATTTTAAATTAATTTAAAGCATATGTGTGAGAAGATGATTTGAATTTAAAAAAA
>NW_018204802.1:0-613 GCF_001263595.1 Phalaenopsis equestris | reverse complement strand
TTAGGATTTCAGTGCCCAAATTGAATGTAAGCTGATAATTAAAATAATATTTAAATTAAATGTTATTTATTTTAGAAATAAAAAAATTTATTTAATTTAGAAAATAAATTTTATTTATTTTTTTTAGATCAGTTTATTTGATGCGCTCTTCCACTAAATGGTCTTTCCAAAAAGCTCATTTTTAATAAAATTTCAAAAGTGCTTGATTCATCTTTTATTGTTGTCTCCAATTTTAAATGAAATCTCATTATTTTCACTTTTAATTTAACTTGTTTATATGTATCCTTTTAAAATGATAACTAAAATAGAAATCATATTATAAAAATTAATTTTAGAAATATTTAATTGTATTAGTTTAATTTCTCATAAATAGTGTATTGAGTGGCCTTATTAATTTTTTATATGAAATGTTGATTTTTAAAAATAGTTTTCTTAAAGGTCTTAAATGACCTTTATATAACAATTATAAATTTTTCAATCAATAAGAGAAAGTAGAAGTGCATAATAACAGAACAATGATAATGAAGAAGTCCGTAATAAAGGTATCATCCAATAATTAGTACATTTGAGAGAAAAAAATAAAAATACAAAATAAGTGAAACATATATATATA
>NW_018204801.1:0-613 GCF_001263595.1 Phalaenopsis equestris | reverse complement strand
TAGGTGTTATTTATATAAATATCCCAACATTAATTTGCTGCGATTCAATGAAAATAAAGGCATTAAATCAAAATTGAATTATTCTGAATTTCAAGAAACTAATCAAAATCAAAATCTGAAGCCGCCATTGTTGAGTTCAGGGAAGGTAAGATATTGGAGATAACTAAACCCCTTTAAATTAAGGGGTTTAATTATCTCCAACTCTCATCTTCCAAGCCGCAAAGTATAAACGATTAAATCCTTAATCTCATTTTAAGCTCCTAATTAAGGAATAAAACTCCTCTAATTCTTATCATTAAAGGCTCCGGAATGTGCTATTTATAGAACCGTGGTGGTTAATTTTGAAGGTTGGACGAGGGGCATTCATGCAATAAGTGTGAAGTCGAAATTATTCTTATGTTTCAGAGTGCAAAACGCATGGGCTTCAAAAAGCTTCTATGGGCATAATTACATTTTAATTAGGGGTTGTTATATAAACATGCATTTTATTTGAGTATGGTTCTAATTATAAAAAAATTCATGAGAACCTTAATTTTAATATATTTGTGTGCTCGAGCGAGTGAAGTAGTCAAGCTCAGAAAAATAATATTATATACGGAGTTTGGATGCATTC
>NW_018204800.1:0-613 GCF_001263595.1 Phalaenopsis equestris | reverse complement strand
AAATTTGACGAAAGTTAACGATTTAATTTTGATCTCAGGTTGTCCTGTCACAGATTGTCTTGTCATACTAAAATACTGTAACTCGTTGATCTTCTTTATTATGTATGTGTATTTTTGCATGGTAAATGCTCTAGCCTACTAGTCATCCTTAAGCATGGTTGAGAATGGGTTAGAAGTTGAAATAAAAGACATGGAGCCTTGATACGCCATTAACAATTTCATTTTCTGACACAAATCTCGAGGCATGATATGAATTTTGAGACATTTTTTTTTCAGTAAAAAAGTTACAAATTTTGACGAAAAATCATTTAAAACTCTGAATTCAACAAACTTAGTCAAACTGACTGGTTTGACGAGATGATCTCAATAATACCAAAGCTGGTCCAATCTTAGTTAAATTAAGCCCAAATCAAGCCATTAAATGCTTTTGAAAGCTTATAGTGCATAATTGGAAGGTCTGACAAATTCAAAATATGACAAACTTATAGTTAAATTGAGTGTCTCTCCATGAAAAATCTAACAATTCCAAGAGCAATCAATTCTGACTTCATCGAAGCACTTAAATGCTCACAAAACATCTTTTGATTGAGGGAACCTCCTCGAGCCATTCGAT
>NW_018204799.1:0-613 GCF_001263595.1 Phalaenopsis equestris | reverse complement strand
TGCACTTAAATAAACTAGGAAGCGCCACTGTCTACAGGTTACTCCATTTGATATCGTGATTAACTTGCAAGTAAAAGTCATATGAAGATCCATGTTTTCTATGATAAAAAAAATGTTCACAATTAATAAATGTTTCTAGAGCTTGAACAATCATAGTCTTTAAGTTTGCATATGTTCCTTACAAAAGAAAAAGATCCTGCTTACCAAAATTAAGATAATAAACATGCAACCTTGATTAAAATAACTAAAAAGTTTAGACATGATATAGCATACTGTTTTATCTGTTGCAATACGAAATGTTCCAGGAATTGACACACCTCCACCACCTCCCATAGTTATACCATCCAAAATAGCCACCTGCATGAAGTAAAATGAACATGGACCAACAATTTAGAGTAAAAAGTATATTATGAGGATTAAAACCGATCATGAAATTATGCAAACATCTAGATCTACAAAATGTTGAAATAAGATTTAGCATCATACTTAAAAACAAACTCGCAAAATTATCAAACTAAAAAAAGGGAAGATTTACATACATAACACTTAATTCTAATGTATTTATATATCTTAACACCTAAACTTCCAATTTTTTACATATATGCTACCTTAC
>NW_018204798.1:0-613 GCF_001263595.1 Phalaenopsis equestris | reverse complement strand
TATATATAAGCGATAGCAGCATGAGGAAATGTACAATTTAAATGTCACCTTATCAAGTATAAGGGAGCATGTTTAGGATGTGAGTTCATTTGCTTAGATAACCCAGGGTTGGCATATGATCATGGCTAAAAATAGCATCCATAAAAGTAGAAGAATTGCTACAATTATATACAAAATCTGAACACAGGAATAAGATTGCAGCATTTAATATTCTCCTTTCCTTTCTTGGGTTGGCTCCCACGAACATTCTATCCCACAATCAAGGGGGGAATTTATTTAATTTAGATGTTATAATCCCATCAAGAGTAATGAATCAAAGACAACAATTGAAAGAGTATTTAATTTGGAGACCGAAGATCAAATGTATGATGAAATAATTCACATTTTCTATTAAAACAGATTTGGGTTGGGATCAAAGAGATTATTTATTTTTTTAATAGATCTATTATATGAGATATTGGAATCTAAAATGAGCTTATATAGACTAGCCTTGCTTTCATCATATGTTTGACATGTTGAATTCTATGATTAAATAAGTGAAGTGAATAATACTAATGGGTCCCCTTTTTATAAGATGGTGTTTGGTATTCTTATGTAAAGACCCAAAAAAAAA
>NW_018204797.1:0-613 GCF_001263595.1 Phalaenopsis equestris | reverse complement strand
AACACGAGCTGTTCACGAACAACGAGCTATTTGGACAGCCCTACTTGTGGGTTGTTATAATTTTATATATGGCAATTGCTTTTTTTTAAATTTTTTTTTTTAAACATATTAAAAAATATTTTGTTTCGCTGAAGTTCTAGCATCCTACTATATATATATATATATTTAATTTTATTTAATTTTATTGAGTATAAATTACTTTACTATTTATTTAATATTATTCAGAGGCATAAAATTCATAAATCCATTAAATCACTAAAGAAAATTAATTCAATTAGTCTTTAGCAAAGCTTGCAAATTCATATTAAGAATTTCCTTGATACTTTTAATTCTAAAAATTATTATGATATCTTTAAATCTAATTAAATAAAAACAAATCACTCAAAAAATACTTTTAAAATTTAATATTTAAATAAATAAATGCCTAATAAATTAAACTAATGTAGTCCACTAAACTCTCGTTCTCCTTACGATTCACTAAACCTAATACTTAACGTAAGACAGAACAGATATTAAATTTAAAATACGAAAAAACTTTTTTAACAAAATTTATTTTACGTATTTACTCCCCACAACTTCATTAGATTTTAGCTTTATTTACAAGCTCAACCAA
>NW_018204796.1:0-613 GCF_001263595.1 Phalaenopsis equestris | reverse complement strand
TCTTCTTCTGCAGAGTCCGTGCTTTCGTAAAGCCTGCTAAATACAGTTCGAATATCCTCCTCCGCGTTATCCGACAGTTTCCAGGCCTTAAAGATATTAGATCTTGGGGAAGAAGACTCTATTCGCGCATCTGGGCACTCCTTAACGAGATGACCCATTGCCCCACATCCATAACAAGGCCCGAGCCTACGGCAACAGCCATCACTTTTACAGTCCGTCGCCATATGACCTACCTCGCCGCAGCGGTAGCAAGCACCATCAAAGTACCGACAACCCTTGACGTATGCCCCGCCGGGCCCAGTGACGCTGACTGCCCTTCTGCGGCCATCATCGCCCACGGAGACAACAAATTCGACGAGCTCGCCACCAGAAAGCGAGCGGAAACCCATCGCTTTGATCGAGGAATAGTGAACGAAGAGGTTCTCGCCGCCGTCCTCCGGCGTAATGAAGCCATATCCCCTCGGGACATCGAACCACGCCACAGTGCCCTTCACGGGATCATATTCCCCCGCCATAAACCTAAAATCAAACACAGCCAAGAAGAAGCCCTAACCCCTTCATGACTTTAAATTAATAAATTGAATACGCTCGATATATAAATGAATGAAACAGT
>NW_018204795.1:0-613 GCF_001263595.1 Phalaenopsis equestris | reverse complement strand
AAAAAAAACTATAAAAAATAATACTTTTTTAGAGCATTACTTATTTCCTTGATCTTGCTCTCAAGCAATCTTCAATAATGATGATGCGGATTGCCTTCACTACTAGGGTGCCATCATCAAAAGCAAAACGGTGAAGCGACGAAACGCCACGTGGCGTTCCGTATTTCCATCTACGCACAGGATCTAACCAACAAACAAAGCGACGCAGGCCATGGTCCGTTGCCGGCGTCACTGTTTCAGGTGGACGTGGACAGTTTTCCCACTCTAACCAAACCAATGTCACGTTCAAAATCATCTCTAATCCCATATTTAATTAAGATTATTTTTTTCCACTCAAAATATAAGGCATTAATGCTAAAATTTAATATTATCTGGGTGGTCAAAGTCAGAAATTAACTAGACTAAGAGCAATGCTTGAATCAGCAGATAAATTTAGTCTCTTTATATCTCCTATAATTTTTTTGAAAATTTTATATAATTATGATTTATCCATGAATCACAGTCAATGAATAGAGTATGATAAAGAGAGAGAAGCGTACATAAAGATGTGAGAAATGAAGATTTTTGGTATATGATTTCGACAACCTCTAATATATTTATTATTCATCTATTC
>NW_018204794.1:0-613 GCF_001263595.1 Phalaenopsis equestris | reverse complement strand
ATAAAAAATTTTATAATACGATCGCATTTACTAATTTATCAATCATAAATTCTGTAAAAGTGAAAGGTAACTCATAAATCATGATCATGTAAGATATAATATCTCATATTTTAACATGATAATACTTTTAAGTTTGCAACCAACTCTCACAATCAGATGTAGGTGTTGGTTTTTCCACATTGAGATGCATTTGTTCGTTTCCTAGTTTTTTTGAACAAATTTTTAGATGTCTTTTATATTTAGTTATAATCATATATAGCTTACAACAATTGCATTGCACTTTCTCAACATCTTAATTGGGTGTGATTTATGAGCAGAGTTGAAATGGGAGATTATGAGGACTAGAGTTTCAAAGATCCTCGTACATCGCAATCTCTTTGTTACCTTTGATCTACTAACTCAGTGTTTCACATGCTTCGGGGGAAACCGGGAGACACAAAACTGTGAGAGGCCAGGAAAATTTAGGTTTGCAGAGGTTTAAAGTTAATTTTAAAGGACATTTCTTACATACCACATAAGTCTTATGTATTCTTGCATCTAAAACATAAGCTTTAATAAAATAAGTATATAATTAATAGTTAATCAAAAAATATTATTGATATAATAATGTATT
>NW_018204793.1:0-613 GCF_001263595.1 Phalaenopsis equestris | reverse complement strand
ACGGAGCGTCATGGTGACATGTTGTGGCAGAGCATCGCGGCGGGTGTCGCGGCTACACGAAGGGTTGAGGCGGAGGGCCGCACTGGGGCGTTGCGACGGGGCATTGCGGCGAGTGATGTGTGACGCAGTGCGTTGGGGCGACGTGTTGCGGATGGGAACCTCAGCGATGTGATGCGTTGCGCCTATTCGTCATGGTGAAACTTTTCGGCAACGGGTTGGGGCAGAGCATCGCGGTGGGGTGTCAGGATGACACAACGAATTGCGGCGATGCGTTGTAACGGTGCGTCGTGGCGAGACATTGGGGTAGCGTCCTAGCGACACGACAAATTGCGGTAGTGTGTCACGGCGATGCATCATGGTGAAGCGTTGTTGCAAAGAGTTGCGATAAAGAATTGCGGTGCAGAGTTGAGGTGAAAAATTGCGGCGCAGAGTTAAGGTGAAGAATTGCGACACAGAGTTGTGGCGAAGAATTGTGACACAGAGTTGTGGCGAAGAGTTTTAGGGAAGAGCTGCGACGAAGAGGAAAGTTGTCCCCGCTCTGTGTATCAGGCAAGCGAAGGGATCTTCTTTCTCATTGAGGTGAAGAGGAAAGTCATCCCCGTCCTGCGTAGCA
>NW_018204792.1:0-612 GCF_001263595.1 Phalaenopsis equestris | reverse complement strand
TTTTTTTTTTATGGACTGAAATATTTCTCAGTCTCTTTAAAGAGAAGAATATTTTAGCCACCGTCAAAAGTTTCTTGGGATTACTATGCACTTTTATAGACTTTGGGACTAAAAATGGCTCCACCTAAATAAATAATCAGAGGATCATTTTAGCACTTTACTATTTTGTTTTATATATCAAGTGAATTGATATTAAAAAATGTTTTTACTAACATTAGAAATTTAGGCTTCATTTGATGCTTCATTTTGATAAATTATTGAGCAGATTATTCATTATATTTGCTTTATACGCATTGCTTACTACAAAATATTAGATACACTACCATTAATCTCTTTATGATTGTTTTTATCAAAGAGCTCATGAGATTATAATTCTGTTTTGAATACTTTTTTGCACGAGTTCTAACACTATGACTCTTTGTGAACCTCGTCTCTTTATGAAATGTTAGTATTAAGTGTATATATATTCATTATATTAAAACTTCCTCTGTTTTCTAATTTATTCCCCAGCCATCAATTCTATTTTAGAGTTTCTAATTTTTAATAGGAATTAGTCTCACCATAACTTTAATGCAATCATTTATCAATCTATTATTTCAGCTTTTGTCACAC
>NW_018204791.1:0-612 GCF_001263595.1 Phalaenopsis equestris | reverse complement strand
TTTTAAAAAGCTAGTCCATGTAATGCTTGCTCCTGAATTTGGTTGTGTTTTGATATTTAATTACTTTCTTTGATGCATGCTACCCCTCTTAGATGGACATGCCAAGAAATTGTTTTCTATGCAATCGGTATGCAAAATGTGATTTTAAATTAGGATGCTAAAAGCATGTAAATCCAATCAGCTGCTAGATGGCCTTTTAGGAATTTATTGCTCTAATTTTTTATAAAATCTAATGAATGATTTTTTTTTATTCTTGAGATACTTTAAAGAAAACTTATCAATAATATATACCCAAAATTTTCAAAATTCTATAAATTTAATATGCGTTAATTTTATAACAGAGCAACCGGAAATGAAATAAAAAATTTTGGGAAGGTTACAGAGAGATTATATTCTAAACAAGACAAGTAGGAGAATAGATTTTGTAAAAAATTGAAGGTGATGCAAATCCTTAAAATAACTCATTTTTTATACTATCGATTAACTTTAACTTAATTTTTTTTACTGTGAATGGTGGGATTATTTTGATTCATACCTTAAGAGTCCAAGGACAAAATATTAGATCTTTTATATAGTCTGGGATTAAAATGGCCCCCTTAAAAGTGGTTCGTA
>NW_018204790.1:0-612 GCF_001263595.1 Phalaenopsis equestris | reverse complement strand
TTGATTCCTAAATTCAACATTCTTCCTCGTGCGTTATTCCTTTCCGAGAGCTGTATCCGACGATGAGAAGGTGTTCCAACTATAACTTGTCCGAAGTGGTGATTATCTCCGTATTCCTCCGCTTCTTGCTACCACCGGTTCCATCCAATGCTTCCAGATTGCTACAGACCCCCCTTCTTGTGCTTCCAGGTTGCCGCAGACTCCATCTAGCACTTCGAGATTGTGGTAGACTCCATCCAGCGCTTCTGGATTTTCACAGGCTTCTGCTTGGGCTTCCAACCAACAGCAAACTCTTGCCCGCATTTCCTGCAGACCGCAACCTCCCTTCCGACATTCATAGTTGACCGCAGATTCCTCCCTAGATCTCTCTGCAATCTCGACCTCTCTTGCCCCTTCTAGTAGCTTTCAACAACTACCAGCATCTGGTTGCCTGTTGCCACCCTCCTCCGGTGCCTCCTAGCGGTCGCCGGTTCCTTCCCGCACATCCCAACTAGCCGCCGATTGCTTCCGTCACTTCCCATCAAGTTGCCGATCACTTCTGCATCGTTCTGCAGGTTGCTGAGTCCTCCCTGTAGCTTCCAACAATTTTTTGACCACTCCCGCATCCTCCAG
>NW_018204789.1:0-612 GCF_001263595.1 Phalaenopsis equestris | reverse complement strand
TTTTTTTTTTTAATTATTTATATAGTTAGTTTATGGACAATCATTCATATATATTCTTCTCCTCCTTTCCTTGGATATAAAGCCTTCCAATTCTCCTTTACAGCCATGCCAAGTTCAAAACCTGCTATATCCTGCAAGCAAAGAACATTCTCATCATGCTTTACATAAATCCTTTCAGATATATAACCATAGCTGCAAACAAGAGCAAGCCACACAATCTCATGCAAATAAAGGTTTGTTGTGACAATAACATTATTTCCATACACATAATTGTTAATTGAAGCAATGGCAGGAGAGCTTAAGCCTCTGGCTGGCCTTCTTCTTCTCCTTAACTTCTGCATGTACGCCATCGTGGCGGCGATTGGGGGTTGGGCGGTCGATGTTGCCATCGATAATGGTTTCATCATTGGTATGCTGACGCTTCATCATTTTGATTATTTTGGTAGTGTTTCTCCATAATTTTATCGGGATTTAGGTTGTGAGGAAAATCTTATCCTAAGAGTAGCGGATTCGTAAAGATTTCAAATTATCCTAAAGTTTAGTTTGTCGTTAATGGTTTAGTTGAGGTTCACCCTTTTGCTTCAGTTTTTGAATGTTCGTGTTCCTGCAAAA
>NW_018204788.1:0-612 GCF_001263595.1 Phalaenopsis equestris | reverse complement strand
AGAGAGAGAGAGAGAGAGAGAGAGAGAGAATAATTCAGGCTTATGGGGAATATGAGGAGCTACTTGGTAACTTTGGAAGAACAAGTAAGAATTAGAAGCTTGAAGCAAACATAACAGGAAATGAAAATGTTTCAAAGCTCCATCCCTAATGTTCGTTTTAAAAATGTCAAGCACCTTGATACAAACCAAGTCCTACTCCTATCTGTTGCATCTCAGAATTTTATGTTCTAAAAACAGAAAAGTGTGGTAAGTCTAATAAGTAGACTCTTAACAAAGGAGATTTGCTTGCCTCCTAACCAGTTTAATGGTTGAAGAATTCACCATGAAACAATCTTATGTTAGAATAAAAAAAGTTAAACATGAAGATCTACTTTTCGCTTCAGAAAATCATTACAGAAGGACAATCCAATTTTCAAACAAATTAAACAATCTAGGATGTCAAAAAGGATTATATCAATGCCTTTGATTTTTATGGGCTAATTAATATTATTCCATAGGTGCATCATACTTAAAGCCCTTAACAACATCACTTGTTATTGAAATAGATGAAACGGTTGGAATACGAATGTGATTGGACAACTACGAACCAGAAAACACTGATAATTTGTTCAA
>NW_018204787.1:0-612 GCF_001263595.1 Phalaenopsis equestris | reverse complement strand
AGGAAGATAATCTTACTCTAGTAGAGGTATCAATATTGGTTGGCTGAAGTTACTTTGATAATTCAGCTATGCAGTTTTGGGAATGATCCGGGCCGCTATTATAACTTTTAGAAAGTTTCAGAGTTAAATTTGCCATTTTAGAATTTCATAAGAGCTGATTAAATAATGCTAATTGCCTTTAGAAAGTTTCAGGGTTAAATATATATGCATTTACTTTCTTGCTGGATAAAAGCATTAAAAATTTAGCAACACATTGCATTTAACTAAATATGCATTTTAAAAATACATGCATTGTTAATACTTACAAGCAAACAACTACTAAATTTTTGTTTTGGAAATGTGATTACATTTTGTCATTGTTTGTAGTTTGGAGCCTTATTTTAAATCTAATTTTGGGGCAGAGGCTTGTCAGTTTAAGTTATCCTTAATGAGGCCATGCTCTCAAAGCCTTATGTGTGACGTTTTGATTGTATTACAAAGTAGCCGGGATTTAGCCACTTTTGAATTATAGAATCATCTTCAATTATTTTCTGATGGTGTTGTTTATGGTTGTGCACAAACTTGAACTTATGATCAACATGATGGTGGTTTATTGATTTCATTTTTTTTTGG
>NW_018204786.1:0-612 GCF_001263595.1 Phalaenopsis equestris | reverse complement strand
TGAATTTCAATGCATAATTGGCCTAAGCAATGTTTGTGGGTCTCACATGCAGCGCACACGCAGTGGATTGTGCAGACAATTAGAAGCAATAGAAATTTGATATCAGCTAAAATCAAGACAATGAAGGAAACTGTAAGTACCAGGCAAAACATGAAAATATTGGGTGTGGCCTGTTAGGGTGGTGAAGGTCCCGTTCTGATGTACCCAAGGTTCCTCAACTTCTCAAAGAGCTTTCTCTCTGCCGCAGCCTGCAGCCAAAATTCCACATGCAATTAGATATCATGTAGAAAAATAAAGTTACAATTAATTTATCTTTGATGGTGTTTGGATAATTAATCAAAATTGAGCTCAAGCAAAGATCAAAGACAACCCACTTGAGTTTGAATAATTAATCAAATTTGAACTTAGAACTCAATAAACTCTCGAACTAGCTCGTTCATGCAATTATTAAAATAAAATAATAAAAAAAGAAAGAATTACATGCATTCCGCTCATTTCCTATGTATTTAGTATTCACTAAATATCTAACACCTAAACTTCATTTTTTAAATTAATATTTCACCTCTTTCACTTTTTCAAAGTAAAAATAGTGGTATTTTTTATGTGATATGA
>NW_018204785.1:0-612 GCF_001263595.1 Phalaenopsis equestris | reverse complement strand
GTGATTAAAATAAATATAAAAGCTTTAAGCGGTAGATGTATAAATACCACAAAATTTGTGACACGTATGTCTCCCCCGTAACGAACGCCTCCACAAACATAAAAAGTTAGCTATAAAATAGCATACATAGATAAGACAATGCGAATGTTGCTTCATCCAAATTCCTTCTAACCGTCCTTCATCCTAAACCCTTTTAAACCGGTTTGTTTTGGGATCATTTTCTATTTTTAATTTATAGTCTGTTTTATTTTATTTAAAAAAAAGTTTGATACTATTATTATGATTTATATATTTCAAAAATAGAAAATATAAAACATATTTTTATAACAGCTCACTGTTTTTCTGTGTTATAAGAACATCTAAAAGAAATATTTTTTCAGTTAATCAGAAATAGAACAATAAACAGAAAAAAAAAAATATATTTTTTATTTTTAAAAATAAAAAATATAAAATATAAAACAAATATTGATCTCAAAAGCCTCAAAAGCTCCCGACAAACATAACCGCATACGTAGGCGCACTGGAGCTCAAAAATTACACCTTTACATATTGATTAGAACTCATTTACAACCTTTTTTTATATATATATAAATTCAAATCCAATGATCTAAA
>NW_018204784.1:0-612 GCF_001263595.1 Phalaenopsis equestris | reverse complement strand
AAAAAAAAAAAAAAACAAATATTTGCAAATTTAATTTGTAACAAACGAAATAATTCGTTAACTAGCATATGTTTCAGAATACAGGGTGGCCATCATGTATTGAGCTCGAGAATGCCTCAGAATTCAGCATAAAGACTTCTTAAGGCATTAAATTGCAACAACTGGTTAGAACGTTAATTTCTTAATAAAAAATTATTTCATGGTTATCATCCATTTCATATAAACGCCTTAAAAGTTGTCCGAGGGACTACAACCGTCGTACCTACAGGGCAAATTCGAGTACAAAACTTTCCTTTTTATCTTGAAATAAAATTCATATATATCGCTATTGGTTCTTAATCTTATTTGGCTTGAGCACTGAGAATCTGCTGACCTGCGAGGGCTTGTCCTAGGAGTTTCTTACTATATACTTGACTAGTTCATGGATAACTCATTTACCGAGTAAATTTCTGAATCTCATAATATATTATAAACATTTTCCTCGTTTACTTTTAACTAAAATAAAGAGCTAATCTTTCACTGTATACCTAACTTTGACGAAGACATTAAGAAAAAACGTGCAACAATATTAATTAGTTTGGATTATTATTTTATTTACATTATAGCCAAATT
>NW_018204783.1:0-612 GCF_001263595.1 Phalaenopsis equestris | reverse complement strand
TCTCTTAATGCCATTGTTGATTATAATGAGAGGTGTTTGAGAGTAAAGATGAATGCTACCAGTTTGAATGTATAACATGACTTCATGTTCGATGTTGAAAATTTGACATGGCATGACATAGAAAGGCATCAAGAGCTAGAGAAAAAGATGATCACTAAAATGCAAGTTGTATCAAATGTAGGTTCAAGACCTTCTAGTTCTGAACTAATAGATTTTGAAGATGAAGAGGATGAGATCGAGGAGGCATTACAAAGATGCAAGGTTATAAATGTAGGGTAAGGAAGATAGTATGTGACAAAAAAGATAAATTAGATAATAACAAAGTCTAGATTAACTTTAAGCTATCAAAGTTATATATTTAAGTTTTAATTGCTTGCTTAAAATTGAAACATAATTTTTGGGCTTTGCAGGCACTTTTTTTAGACTGTTTATTTGGTAATGTTTTATCATTTTAGTGTTTGGAATGTAATAAAATCTAAATGTCTTTTTTTTCATTACTATAGTATAATTTTATAAGATGATTATTATATTATTTTTTATAAGAGTATTTCTTGTAATTAAGATAGATGAAATTCTGAGCTCTCACTTCACTTGGGTGAGTGCCTAGCTTTT
>NW_018204782.1:0-612 GCF_001263595.1 Phalaenopsis equestris | reverse complement strand
CTTCTCTTGCAAGATCTTTGTCAAAGAAACCCAAGATGTTTTCCCCTTCCTTCATTTGATTTTTTTCCTCTTTGGCTTCAACATTTTTCCATCTCTGGCATGTTTTTGCTTGAGATTCCTTGACAAATTAAATGTATCAGGAAGGAATCCCGAGTATACAACTTAATTTGTATGTATTTATATATTGTAACAGCTAAATACGATTTTTGTGCATTTTATGCAAGTTAAGGTTGTGTATATGAGTTTTTGTTAATTTTATGCTTGCTCTAAGCTTGAAATTATTTTATTAATCTTGAATGAATTTGTTTGAATAATTTTTGGTATTTTATTACTTTATTTAAGGAGGGATATGTTGTTGTGGCTAAAGTACTAGTAGGGTCGTAGTGAGCCAAGATGATTTAAGGCCCTACTGATGCTCGACACAATAAGTAGCTTGTGAACAGAGCTTGATGATAAAAAGCCAAGCTCAACCTAGCCCAACTTGAGTCATTATCTTGTGAGCTAACTCATAAAAAATAATTAATATAAAATATACTCAATTATATTAAAATATAAAAAATTGAACTTTAAATTATTAAAGATATCTAAAAAATGATACCTTATATTTAATAT
>NW_018204781.1:0-612 GCF_001263595.1 Phalaenopsis equestris | reverse complement strand
AAACTTAAGTCTAGGTGGTCGGGGCCATTTATTGTGATAAAATTCTATCCAATTGGAGTTATGGATATCAAAAATCCAAAAAAGAAAAGAGTATTTAATGTGAATGGGCAAAGACTTAAACTTTATCAAGGCAGTAGCAGGACTGAGGTGAATGAAACTCTGTTGTTGGGTCAAGCAAAGTAAACATTGGATAAGTCGAGCCGATGATGTTAAATAAGCATTTTGTGGGAGGCAACCAATAGCTAACTATGTGGATTGATTTATTTTGTTTATGTTGTAAAGTTTTATAGTTGTGTAGTTATTAAGTGATAATGAGACCAACATGATGAGAATAATTAGGAGGATCGTGCCACTGATGACAGTTAGTATTGGCTTTTATGTGTTGAACTCTGATTTGTAGATGTCTATTGTCTGCATGCCATTGTGTTTGTTTGTCTGTTTCTCTGTATCTGCTATCAGTTTATGTAGGATTTATGTTTGTTTGTTTGTTTGTTTTGAAGTGATGTACATATTTATGTGTTTGAACTGTGTTTGTATCATTTTTTCTATGGAGCGAACATGGATTTATGTTGAAATTAGACTTTGTTTATATTCATGCCTTATTAATATATA
>NW_018204780.1:0-612 GCF_001263595.1 Phalaenopsis equestris | reverse complement strand
GGGATAGAGATAAAGCAATTAGAAAGCGAGCAGGTCAGTTAAGTTGATAAAAGGTTGAATTCATCTTACCAAATAAAATAGGTGAACAAACCTCAAGTATATGTTGGAATCGTTGTGCATGTGGGAATTGAGTTCTGAGAAGAAAAAGGGGCATGCTTTAAAACTTTCAAGTGTAACATTAACCGTATTATTACATTGTAAATAACTATAAACCAGATTTCCACACCGCAAGCTCCATCAGCAAGAAAATCGAGCAATTATTTTCCCCAAAGAAGTTTTGGCTCATCTCAAAATAATAATATTTGGTTTTGAAATTTTCAGAGAAAATGTATGATTAAGAGTAAGGAGAGGAACGAGAATCTGAAAGGAGAAAAAGGAGAGAAGACAGAGAGAAAATGAACAAGAAGAAGAGAGGAGGAATGACAGCTAGGGTTAAGAGAAATCAAATTAGCAATTATTAAACAACCATCAAGCAGTAGACTCATGAACCAACTCCTTAAATAGAGGGAGTCGAGAACTATTACGAAAGATTCCACCTAAATTGGAAATTGTAAATACAGCCAGAAATTGCCATGAAATCTAAATCTAATAAGGTTGAAAATAAAATCTAAT
>NW_018204779.1:0-612 GCF_001263595.1 Phalaenopsis equestris | reverse complement strand
ATTTTACACAACTTACTTTTCATATAAGGATCAACCTTTTGGCACTGTAGTGGTGTCAACTTCATAAATATTTACATATAAAAAAATTGGGATCAGGTCACTCATATACCATTCTATTATTCATGTTGTAAAGAGAGGTTCTACTTTAGGATTAGGACACACATCTCTTATTTTTTTTCCTTTATCAATAATTAGGTGCTTGTTTTGAGAAATGAGAAGAGCTACTGCATCCATTAAGCCCATTAGTAAGTTCAATGTAAGTATATGTCATAAACATGCTATTTTTGGGTGTGGAGCTAGTCCTTCTTAGGTTCCTTCTTCTTCTAGACCATTTACTTCATATTCACCAACTCAACCTTATATGAGCATGGCTTCTATGTATGAGTGTTTGAAGATTATAGAAGGTGATTTTGCCATCATTCATAACCAAATGTAAGATAAAGCAGATTATTTGGATCATTTGGATTGACAGAACAAACGTATGAGCAATCATGAAGCTTGTGTTTATGCTGCTCGGTTGGAAATGTATAGACAAAATCAATGGATTGGAAGAGATAAGATAGTGGAGTTTCTTGCTTATCCTCCATATCAGCTATATGAGCATCACAAGCC
>NW_018204778.1:0-612 GCF_001263595.1 Phalaenopsis equestris | reverse complement strand
AAAAAAAAAACTATCTAATTTCGGTTTAGCCCAGAACCCCCATGAAAACTCTATGATTTCGTGTAATTAGATGATTTAGAAGTATGTTCTTTTGAATGTAGTCGGTTGCATGTTGGATCAACCTCTGTGATAGTTTGGGATCGCACACACAATTGTTCAATCAGAGGGGTGATCCATGACTTTCGCGCCAACAAAGAAATCCCGCCCGCAGCATAACGGGTCCACGAGACCCAATGGGCCTCGAATTCAGGCCCGTGTAATTGGGTCGACTCGGAGCTTTTTCTCGAGCAACTTCGCTGACCCGTGCAACTAGCCCGACCTGAATCTTCGACCAGAGAAGCTTCGCCTATTCAAATCTTCGACCTAAGGATTTCCGCCGACCCACGAAGTAGACCAAAAATTTGCCCGTAACCCGGGTGACCCACAAGAGCTTCTCCAACTTACTCCCGCCGCAGCTGACCGTCCCACGCCATCGCAGTTGTCTGTCGTCGTCTGCTGCCAGAGAAAATAAGGTATATGTGGAGGCTCAAACCAGCGACCTTGGAGATGGAGAATCGCACATAGGCCAACTGAGTTGTGCACAATTTTTATAATATATATATATATATATAT
>NW_018204777.1:0-612 GCF_001263595.1 Phalaenopsis equestris | reverse complement strand
CTGCTGAAACTGCTGAACATATTGTTGTGGCTGCTTGCCCCAGTCTACCGTTGTCACCGTTCCAGAGTTCTTCTCGAATGCTTTTGCTTCTCTGGGCTTTTCAATCTTTTCTGGAAACTCTGTATGCTTAATCTCCTATTGTAGGTTGTTGGCTTTACTGAGAAGCTTTTCGAAAGACTTGATGGTAAGTCCTTTAAGCATGAAAGCTATGGGCCTGTAGATGGCCTTGAGTAAGACCTCAATCGCATGTTATTCCTGCAATTGAGGCTCGCATTTCATGCTCAAATTTCTCCAACGTAGAATGTACTCTGCCAAAGTCTCTGTGGATTTCTGACGCTCTATTATAAGATCTCCAACAGTAATGTGGTGCTGCACCCCGACAAACCTCTTCACAAATAAATTTTACAATTCTGTACACGTTCTGATCGACCCGTTAGGCAATTCTGCATACCAATCAAGCGCAATCCCCGAAAGGCTGCTCACAAAATGGCGGAAAAGTAATGTCTTGCTACCCCCCACGTAGTAGCAGCTTACCCGGCGTGTTGTCGGGGGTTCCCATTCCATCGAAAGTCTTAAAGGTTGGTGGTACAAAACCTTTAGGATATGGGATGA
>NW_018204776.1:0-612 GCF_001263595.1 Phalaenopsis equestris | reverse complement strand
TCCGCTTGCACGATCGTCGCAAAGCTGCTGCTCCTGCTTTGTGTTTTGTACAAGATGAAGGAACGTAGCAACCTCATCTGAAACTTTATCGAGTTTCTGCACAACCTCCTCCAACCTATTCTTCAAATTTGAATCGCTTTTGAAAGCACGGCTGCAAACCCTGCGAACTTTTTGAGCGCTTTCAGAAAAGAAGCTAGTAATGGCGGAACGCACCTTTGTATCCTCCACGTTCTGTCCGGCCAGCCGTTCTTTATGCTCCAAGTACTCAAACTCATCGAGCAAATCATCCGCCTCATCAATGGCATCACGCAGCTGCCATATCCAGCGGTTGAGTGCCGGGTTCCGATCTCTGATCCGTGCTTCTCTGGAAGCAGAGAGGACAGCTTGGATCATGGGGAGCTTCTCTCGCAGCCTTTGAAGCTCCTTGTCCATGCTAGTCTTCGATCCGAAATGATCCTGGAGGTACTCAGAGCAAGTATTGATGATCTTATCCATGACTTGGCCAGCAAACCATTCTGCCATCGCCCCGACGAATCAGACCAGAGCACAGCAACCGAAGAGGAGGCGAGATGGGCGAAGAGAGGAAGAGGAAGAGAAAGCAAGAGGACAGGA
>NW_018204775.1:0-612 GCF_001263595.1 Phalaenopsis equestris | reverse complement strand
AAAATTAATTCATAAAATTATTGATATGAAATTAATGCCGCAATTAATTATTAAACTAATTTATAAAATTACAAATATTTACCTTATCCTATTTGAATGTCTTCATTCACCTCTTCCTCAAATCCCAAAAATTTATTAGCCTTCAATTACTGCTTAATTTAAATCTCACATAAGCATTTACATTATCAGTTATTTACTTGATATAAATAAAACTTTAACATTTAACTACTTATCATATGAAAACAATAATTTTTATCTCCAAATTTTATAAAATATAAGTTCTTTGATTAAAGGATCTTGTTATAACTTAACAGAAACTATCATTAACACTTCTAACATTTATTTAAATTAAATAATTAAATAAATCTGAAAATTGTATTTACCCTAAACTTAAAATATTTCGGTTAGTTGTCCTTAAGTGTAAGCATACGAGTCGTCACCCAACTTCTTCCTTTGAGCGTGGCTCGAGTTCAACACAGCACGACGAGCCGATCTCCTCCATCGTTCCTTCAATTAGTGTTCAACACAACATACCTTCCTCAGCCTGACAGTGGCGTTGCATGTGAAGCTCCTCAGCATATTCTCCTTTGCTTCTTCTGCTATTTCCTTCTT
>NW_018204774.1:0-612 GCF_001263595.1 Phalaenopsis equestris | reverse complement strand
CTTCAAGAAATTACACCGTCGAGCTCCTCGACATTTACAAGAAAACTTGTTCTCTCTCTCTCTCTTTGCTCTCAAGAGGACTTAACTTGGTTCTTATGACAGGTCAAAAGAGACTATTTAAAGAAAATGAGAGAGAGGTAGGAGGGAGAGAGGTAGGTCAGACTCGATATGTGATGTAGGTAAGTCATATGCTCCATATATTTAACACGACAAGGCTCGCCCAAGAGACGGAGTAGGTGAAGTGATCGCGGCTAAGGAGGATATTCAATTATGTGGTGTATGAAGTTAGGGAAGACATTTTGCAGGAATTGAAGGACTACAACATAGTAATTTTGAAGCGCTCGATTTCAAACAGGAGAGGTGCTAGCGACTTCAGACAACAGAGACGAAGCAAAGGATTCACATGATTGGGAAGACAGGGACGACAGTGTGTAGAGCGGGTGGCTATTCCAATGGGTTAAGGAGGTGCAACAGAGAAGGACGATCAAGTGAGGGCTTTTTTTGACGTGCGTGAGACAACATAAACAAGAGATGAGCGTCACATATTAGGGCAGAGCGGAAGAAACGGTGTGGTCTTGCGTGTGTGTATCGATGGGCAAAGGGTCGAGTGGC
>NW_018204773.1:0-612 GCF_001263595.1 Phalaenopsis equestris | reverse complement strand
TGAGCACTTTGTATGAATGTAAGACTCAAAAAATTTACTTCTGTAGAACCATATGTAATGATGTACTGTTATGAAATTAATGAACGGTAGAAGAACTTGCAGCTCATATTAATGGTTAGATTTCTATCAGCATCTAGAAGATTTTGACCCTCTTATTTGTTTTACTGCTGATGATGTGCGGCTTGAATTAGTTGAAAAGCTGACACTTTTACCTGTTCTTAGCAATCAGGGATGGTGCTCGTGTAAAACATAAGTTGTGGATGAGAATATATTGTGCTAGAATTTATCTTAGTGGCATACAATTTTCCTAAAGAGGCCAAAAAATTGTGGCTTTTGAGAAAAATAGCCTTTTTCGATCAGTACAAAAGAAAATCTTCTGTATTCTGAGTTAAATGATGGTGGCAGATGCTAAAAAAGGTATTTACATGTAATAGGAGATTACAGGTATGCATGTGTACGTGGCCATTTCTAAGCCTTTAAAGAAGAAGAATTTTTTTCTAGCCTTATCATTAAGAAACGTACAGAAGAATTATAGGTGTGATTGCTAAGTTGTTGAGCAAAATTATACTTAGACTTGCTAAATATGTTTTTATGCTCAAATAATTTTTTTTT
>NW_018204772.1:0-612 GCF_001263595.1 Phalaenopsis equestris | reverse complement strand
TTGGACACAAGTAATGGAAACCTCCAAAGTATAAAATACAACTTTCATGTGTGTTGCCTACCGATGAATTTTATTTTTTTTCATTGATGGTCTTCAATCCACTATTATATTTGATTTTTCCATATTCAAACAATGCTTTTTCAAATAACCTTTTTAGTGAAAATTAACACATTCATTCTTCGTCTCTATGATCATTCTCAATCTGAATTTGAATGAGATCCATTTTGCTGCTAATTTAATTGTACGTCCTACCTTTGAATATAATTTTGCTTCATATGTAGTTCTTTATATTTAAATTGGTTCTTCCATTCATACTCATTACATATTAGACTAATTTTAATCTCATTTTTTGTATATAGTAAAATGTGGTTAAATAATCATATATAAGCACAAACTTTAAGAAAAATAATATCATTATTTTATTGTTTATCTCAATATTAAGATTTTTTTTTTATTTTGCGTTAGAACAATTCTCATCGAAAGTTTTTAAGTGCTCTTTCATAAGTATTTATGTTTTGTATTGAAAATGAGAAAGCTTCATCTTCAGATATAACTGATTCTTTTTGGTTTCATATCATAAAATAGACTTATAATTTATTCTAAAGAATTTTT
>NW_018204771.1:0-612 GCF_001263595.1 Phalaenopsis equestris | reverse complement strand
CCAAACATGCAGTCAGCTTCCCCGCAACAGTTTCCCCACAACAGCTTCCAGGTGCACCGCAGCTGCAGCTGAGAAACTAAAAAAGTGCAAGTGCACCAAATAGAGCCTTAAATTGTGTTTTGACAGCTTTTCCAAAAAACTACCGATGAAATATGTACTTTCCCACCACTCTTAGCTAGATACGGTGGCAGATTTATAGTTGTGGCCTGACTTTTTAAAAAAATTTGCAATAACCACGCCACTTTCTGAACATTATATTATTATTCAATAACTTTACATCTATTTTTTAATAAGTTGTAGTTGCCTCAAACAGACCCATATAATGTCCCTCAACCTTCTCCAAATAACCTAAAACTTGTTGCCAGTGAAGACCAGAGTTGTGCTAGATCCTATTTGGCTAACACAGATCAATCAATCTGTGCGCATCTTCAAAGAGCACTCTCACTACAAGTTGACAAATTGTGAAGAAATTGATCAAACTGCTGCATCTCTAAGCTCTTGCATCCTTTACAGGAGGAAAAATAAATAAAGAGCAATTATATGCATACCACACTTCCTTTATGAACATATATTAAAAGTAATGGCCGGTTAGACAAGCCTCGGTCATCCCTC
>NW_018204770.1:0-612 GCF_001263595.1 Phalaenopsis equestris | reverse complement strand
TATATATATATATATATATATGGAATATTTATGGAATTTATATCTATATGATATAATTTTTTAAAATATTTGTACATCTAATAACAAAATTTTATATTTATATTTATAATGCTTTTTTACATCATAATGTTTAATAAAAAAATATATTTCTTATTTTTAGAACATTAAGAATTGTAATAATTTTTATGTGATATCAAACATTTGAGTGCTATGACTATAATAATAAAAATTTAAGTGTTACATACAAAAATACTTTAGAATTGTGTGATATATATGCTCCTCAATTAAGAAAAAACATCATATTATAAATTTGGCAAACATAATATTAATTATTAAGTAAATTTACTAATTATTATTTTTTTTTATAATTTAATCAAGATATTATAAAATAAATTTTTTTTAATCTATGGGATTAGAAAAATAGTTATATCAAAGTATTTAGAGTAAAAAATAGTTACAATAAATTTCAAATTTATCAAATTTACCATAACTATATATAATATAAAAAAAAATATTTATTTATGCATTACATTTAATTTAAGGTAATTCTTATAGATATTATAATATGTTTTTTTCTTAGAATAGCTCTTATGATATATCCACTTTATATTG
>NW_018204769.1:0-612 GCF_001263595.1 Phalaenopsis equestris | reverse complement strand
GCAGCATGGCAGCAGAAGAACCATTTGTTTCCAGGGAAAGGCTGAGAAAGCTCCAGCAATATTTTCAAAGCGTACACAAACCTGTTTATGTGAAGGGCCGTTATGATGCAATAACTTCAGTTGCTATACCCCTTGCATTGGCCGCCACTTCCTTTGCACTAATTGTGAGTATTCTATTTCTAACTAAATTTATACTTAAGATTATTTCCTTGAATATTTCATTCTGAAATATTAAAATCAAGATGGGATGCAGTTGAAGTAATATACTATATTTATACCGATATATTGCATGATATAATTATAAAAATATTGATTATTTGATGAATAAAATTATATTAAAATAAATCCTAAATTTTGTATCGAAACATATTTCTCATACATTGTGCGTTTGCTTGACCTTGTCAACATTTTGCTTTGTTTGATAAGCAGGCTCGTGGGATCTACAACATGGCTCATGGCATTGGTAAGAAGGAATGATAAAAGCTTTTATTATTATTATTATTATAACTGAAGGAGGGTTATATTCCTAATATTTATAATTATATAATTCCAAATATTTGCTTAATTTTGTTGAATTATTTGAATATCTTAATTTATTGTTTTTTTTTTTTT
>NW_018204768.1:0-612 GCF_001263595.1 Phalaenopsis equestris | reverse complement strand
TTTTTTTTTAATTTCTGGGTGCGTATACATATTTGAATTTTCTAAAGGAATGATTTACGTACATACCTCTAAATTCTTTAGCATTTACATATCTAACACCAAATTTCAGTTTTTACATGATATGCATGGAAAAAATATAGCTCACTTTTTATATGTTAAAATAATGATGGTGTTTCTATATGTAATATGAACACTTTTGACCGGTATAAATGCAATAATTAAATTCAGCGGTTAGATTTGTAAATATATAAAAATTTGGGTGGTATGAATGTAAATGCCCCGCCCTTTCTAAAAATTGTTGAACGTTGGAAAGCCAGGCATCTTCAAAAGAAGGATGCGGTTTAGACTAAATTCATGCTTTACTTGCAGAATTAATAAATAATGCCGCCACTCAACTAATTGAAAATAATTTCATTTTAAATCATAATATATTTATTTGCACACATGGCATATATGAACAATACTCTCAAAGTCTCAACTGCACTTCGTAGCCTGGCATCCATTGAGGCGCCTGTTCCGTGTACTCCTCAATTAAAAGGTTGTAGACCATATGTCACTCCTCAATAGCCGTTGCATCACCTAAGAAAGAGCTTTTTGGCATTTAAGTCAATG
>NW_018204767.1:0-612 GCF_001263595.1 Phalaenopsis equestris | reverse complement strand
TGTTGAAATATCAAATAATCTCTAGAATTTGGGCGCGTATAATCGAAATGAAGAAATTATTATGTGTTGTAACCGCATGTTCGGATGATTGCCCGGATTAGCCGCTATGTGATCCACAATGGCGTGGTTGTATCCAGACTGTCGTCCGGACGGCGATCAGATGCACATAATAACGTTTCAATCAAAATGACCGTCTAGATGAAATAAATCTAGTTAAGTGTGAGATCAATAAATTTTAAAGTCATTGGAGCACATAAACACACTTAAATGCCCATGATAGAGCTTCCTTCTTAGTCTTCATTTTGCTCACAACCTTCTCTTTTTGTTGCGAATAAATCAATTTTTTGTTTGTGTTTGGTTCGTTTATATATCGAGTAAAAAAATGGTTGTGTTTGGCTCGTTAACTTATTGAACTTATCGAACACAAGCTTCTTAACAAGCCGAGCACTTACTGTTCGCAAACGACGAACCGTTTTTACAACTGAGTCCTAGAAGGCTAGATGTGTAAATACATGGGAATTGAGAGGTATGTATGTCAATATTCCTAAAATTGTTATTTTCCCGGCCAAACATTGATGTTCATGTTCATCTACATTCGTAGGAAATCGTCAG
>NW_018204766.1:0-612 GCF_001263595.1 Phalaenopsis equestris | reverse complement strand
TATATATATATATATATATATTGTACATTAGGATAATATTTTTATGTTTTTAATAAAAAATATCATGTGGACCCCACCTAAGAAATGGAGTGCTTAGAGTGCATTCAGTAGTATTTTCTTAAAGAAATGACTAAATAAATTATATGAGGTATCTCGGAAGTTACATATTTGTCTTTCTTTTTAATAAGAACGTTACTAGTAATTACTGTAGTATTATACATTTACATATTTGTATTTGATTTTCGAATTGTTTAATATTCGTAACTGTTGTTGGCATCGATTCGTGTTCATGATTATTTGAAGTGGGGTATAAATGACCTACTGATGTTAGCATGTTGCTTGATAATCATTTAGTCTGTTGTAAGGTGTTTGATCGGATGAAAGTTGTTTGGTCGGCCTTCTTGAGAGAACTCTCCTTAGAGACCTTGTTATCATTAGTATGTACTTAGACCGTCAGACAGAGGGTGTGTTATTGTAATTTGATGGGCAGTTCTATTTCAGACAATATGTCTTCATAGAGAATTCGAATGACGTTATAGAGAGCGACAATTGGTTCTATTTGTGAAAGATCTCATAATCGATTGAGGGAGTTGACTACAAACGACTTTCCCT
>NW_018204765.1:0-612 GCF_001263595.1 Phalaenopsis equestris | reverse complement strand
TTATACTTCGAGATTCGATAAATTTGTTGATGAGCTATCAATTTGAAAATAGACTATTCTGTTGGATTAGTATTATTTTGCTATTGAGGAAAGTGGCCAAATAGTTTTTGGAATAGTTTGATGGAGTTATTTTAGTTTTGGAGTTTATATAAGAATTAAGTTCATTTTTAAATTTGATTGAAATAATTTTTTTTAGAAATTATTTCAGTTCATTTTAAAAAACTTTTAGAAATTAATACTTAATAAATTAGGATTAAAACCATCCTTTGCATAATCTTTTTTCTTTTCGTATCCAGCTTACCGCCTTCTCGCAACCCTTGCTCGTGTGTGTGTGTCTATTATTTTATTTATCTTTAAAAAGAGCTATCTCAAATGTTCTTAATAATTCGAGTATCATCTTCCATAAAGCGACTATCGCCAAAGGGGGATTTGAACCCCAATCTCATGAGAAATTATTTCACACGGTGCACGTATCTAGCTTTATGTGCGAATTTCAGTAATATGTCATCATGTGTTTTATAACGGGCCCACCTAAAAAAAATTAAGTGAAACCACGGAGGATATTTGAGTGGAACCGTAGATGTTATTTGGGAGGGATATTGAGGGGTTATT
>NW_018204764.1:0-612 GCF_001263595.1 Phalaenopsis equestris | reverse complement strand
TGGTGCAACAACCCCAACAAAAATATTTATGCATGTTAAATTTAAAATTTTGGGAAGGAAGGATTTGTAGAATGTGCAAACTTACTTAAGTGGGATGCCTTTGAGTGTAAAGGGGGTGGAAGATATACTAGAATGGAGAGTGAGTGCTAGAGTGTGTTATAATAGTGTACGAGAATTTTTTTTGAGTGTGTGAGCAACTATTGGAAACAAGAAGAGATGATGAGAGAATGAGAGCATTTAAAGACGATAGTTTCATTGCAAATTTCTTAGTTTTTTTGTAGGTTATGTGTATTTTTATAATTTGGTAAAATGTAATGGTGGATTGTTAAAGCGTGCTAGGCCATGGCATTTCACTTTTGAACTAGTGATTTTATAATGTAATCATAGTGTAGGTTAATGGTATCAGAAGTGTATTAATATATACATGGATAAATTACAGCTATGACTTAGATGAATAGATTTATTGCCCTTGAATTTTTTCAATCACAGAAAAATTTAGTAAAATTAAATTTTGAAATCACTAAGAGCATAGACATAGGGCATTGAGGTTTTTAAAAATAGGTTTTTAAGCTATTGATAGATGCTTCAAACTAGATTTGTTCCTGATTCATT
>NW_018204763.1:0-612 GCF_001263595.1 Phalaenopsis equestris | reverse complement strand
AACTCATAAACAATAAAATAAGATTATGTATCAACTCCCCAAGAGATCTCTCATTTAAACTTAAGTTTGTTTCAGAAAAAGTTTGCATAAAGATGTTGCAAAATTCTAGGAGAAAACAACTTATTAAGAAATTACAATATAATTATAAATATTTATTTATTTATAGATTTTAAACTCTTATTAATAACATTGCATTCAATTTCAATTTTATGCAAGAAGGTGATTTATGATAAAAACTAAGAGCATTGATCCTCTATTCATATGGATTAACCGCAAGGTCTCCTTATTTAGTAAATGTAGTTTAAAGTTGAATAGTCCAAGTAAATTTTTTGTTGGTAAATGTGCTCCAAAGAGAGCATGTATTTTGAATTAAGACGTCACGAGAAATTATACTTTCAACCACTATATTACTAATAAGTGTGCAACATCTCAAAATTGTTCGTTTAAAATTTTGAATCCTCATTAACATAAATTAAAACTCAATCACATCAATTTGAAAAAGACACTGAGAAATTAAGTCTCTGGCATGAATCATACCTCAGAAATCTATTACTTTAGCTTAAATTTAGCCAATCCAAGCCTATATATATATATATAGAGAGAGAGAGAGAG
>NW_018204762.1:0-611 GCF_001263595.1 Phalaenopsis equestris | reverse complement strand
AAACCCCAAATTTGACCAAGCTCATTGAAATTAACCAAACTATGGTCACCACAGTCAACATTGGAGCCTTGGGACCAAGCTAGATTCACCTAGCCCAACCTACTTATTATATGGACTAAGGTTCCCTTAAATTAAGGGATTTCCTCTTAAAAATGACTAAACCCAACATATATTTGCCATCAAACATCAAACTTCAGTTCAAATCACCATTAAGCTTCCTCTGGCTCCCCCGACCACCCTAGCAACCTCCCCTGTTCTTGTCGGCTGGCCTTATCACCGAAAACATCAAAAACAAGAGCCACCCCAAACCTTTAACCCAAAATTAGAACTCATTGAGTTAGCTCACTCTAATTTGTCACTTGCACATATCTTCCCTCCACAAAGTAGTTGATTGCACCCACTGGCCAGCCCTGGTGGCCTCTCTTTCCCCCTCTATTTAAACAGTACCTTTTACGACCAAACATGACAAGTGCACAAAACCTTGTGGAGACTCTACCAAATTGCTCCAAGAGCTTCTCCTAAACTTCCTAAGATCAATCCCACCATTTCCCCCACTGAAATCCACTATCTGAGCTCAATTTCGAGTTCAAAATCTAGGGTGTTTTTTTTTT
>NW_018204761.1:0-611 GCF_001263595.1 Phalaenopsis equestris | reverse complement strand
TATATATATACCCGACCATCCCTAATGTGCCTTTAATTCGAGTACCTCACCATACACGCAGGTGGAATCAAACCCCAAACCAGAGGAGACTTATACCACCGAAGCAGATGCTCTATAAACTGACTCATGTATATATTTACATTCACACATAAAGACATAAACTTTCTTACATAAAATTTATATAATTATTTAAAAAAAAAACTATTTATTTATAGTTAAAATGAGCCGAACGAGATTGAACAAAGGGTTATTCGTGTTCTACTCGTTTATAATTCGAGATTAAAAAATTTGTTAGTGTTCGACTCTCTAGCTTAACGTATGATTCGAACAGGAACTGTTCACAAACAACGAGTTTTTTCGAGATCCCTATCTAGCACATCTTTTTATCCATTTTTCAAAATTTCACTTAAACATCAAAATTTTTTCATATCTATCAAATTCTCAATTATTAGATTGTGGCAAGCATAAATACATTATTTCAATAGTTCAGAAATATCACCAGTGTGCTAGATTTGCAAATAGCAATATTTCGGAAGCTATTCATGTAACTATCCCAAAAATACATTACAAACTTCTGCCATTTTTGCTTTTTTGAAATATTTTAATCTTCA
>NW_018204760.1:0-611 GCF_001263595.1 Phalaenopsis equestris | reverse complement strand
CCGCCACAAAGAAAAATCAACGCTAAGTTAAGAATCAAAATCCCTAGAACTGAATAATAATAGAAATAATCTCATCTTCTTACCTGGATCCAAATTCCATAAGAAGTCCAAATCAACTAAAACATCCACATTCTTGAAATGCATCTGCCACGGACCTAAAATCCTGTATAAAAACGGTCCCAATTTCTATGCTCAACTCTTCGTGTCCTTCGTAAACTTCGGATCAATAACGAGGGAAGACGATAACACAGTATACATTCCCCGTAAGTTCGGTTGACGAACGACCCCGAGAAGAGCGATGGACAGATAATGCGGCAAAAATTGGAACGAAAGAAGAGGTAGAGATAATGGAGCAGGAAACTGAATCGTTTGCTTCTAGGATTGGATGTGGTCTCTTGAACGTGCCGCCGTCGCTCGCCGGCGGCGATAAAACGAGGGTCCGAGGTTAAGGACGGTTTTAGTGGCGTAGCTGAGGGAGATGTCATTTTTATTCGGCAAATTTGATTTTATATGGCTCATAACAGCTTTAATTAATAAATATTATGTTATTACTACTTGGAAATAAATATCTGAAAATTTATGTTTTATCAAATATTACTATAATATTAAAA
>NW_018204759.1:0-611 GCF_001263595.1 Phalaenopsis equestris | reverse complement strand
TGATGTATATGGGTTTCTTGATGCCTCTAACAATCAAGTTTCTATGTTTATCGGGTTATCAACCTTACCAACTATTCTTGCTCGTTTACAAAGGAATGCATCTTGATGAATCTTTATGTGTGCTTCATTCTATTCGAAGTTTTAAAATTAATTATAATGTGTTACATAGGGGTCATATTGAGTCGTTTTGCTTGCTTTTAGAGGATCAAATCTAACCAAAATTATATCCTTTTTTAATTCAATTCTCTAATATTAATTTAAAATGAATATTACAATGAGAGATGAGGCTTGGGGGAAGGCCAAAAGATTGGGACTTACCACCTTATCTAATCCATTGGATGGCCCAAAGAGTTCTTTTTTAAAAACCAATGGGTACTTACATACATACCACTATATTCCTATGTATTTACATTTCTAACACTCAAACTTGCCCTTTTACATTTATACCTCCCACATCTTTCATGTCAAATAAAAACCACAATCATTTTAACTTTTAAGAAGTGAAATACACTTCTCATCCATAGGTTTGGGTTTTGCAAGTAGAACTTAAAAGTTTAGGTGTTAGATACATAAATCCATAAGAATTGAGTGGTATGCATGCAAATCTTCCT
>NW_018204758.1:0-611 GCF_001263595.1 Phalaenopsis equestris | reverse complement strand
CTTACGGGCTTGAAAACAGAAAGGGCGGCGCCAATGCTTCGTTCATGTGGCGTCTAAGCGCCCGGTTTGCTAGGCACGATCCCGAGAGCTTGGCGCTTAGGCACCAAGTTTGGGCACCTAAGCGCCCGGTGCGGTTAATACGCAAAATTTCCTTTTGTAAGCCAATTTCGAGCGTGTTAAGGTGAGTTTTGATGTTGCTTTCTTCTGTATTCTTTGACATGCATCTCAGTGAAGGTGAGGAGTGTCAAAGATGTGAATTTCAATGATTCAACATAATTTTTGCATCTGATCTAAGAGAGAAGATTGTTGATGCAAGTCCTATATGTTTCTTTATGTGAGTGTGGAGATGAAACTTTTCTGAGTCCTTTGTAAAACTTTATTAATTACATGATGAAATTTGTGGTGTTGTAAATCCCTGATTTTTTCTCATTCTTAAGTTTTTTCACGTAAAATTATTGTATATTCTTTCTGGTTGTTTTGATTGTGCTTCTGTGTTTAATTTTTTTGTTGTAATTTTCTTGAATCCCGTGATCCTATTTTTTTGGTGAAATTATAAGGAGACTATTTCACAGTGTGTATATATATATATATATATATGTAAATACATAAGA
>NW_018204757.1:0-611 GCF_001263595.1 Phalaenopsis equestris | reverse complement strand
CACACACACACACACACACACACACATATATAATCAGCCCATAAAAACAAATTAGCAAACTGCAGCAGGTACAGGTTTCGTCCAGCCTGAATGCTTCTTCAGAGCTGCTTTCTCACGCCCTGCGCAAATGAAAGAACATATTTTTAATTATTTATAAAAATAACAAGAAACAGGCAGATAGAGGATGTGGTTTATATAAAAATAGAAGATTTACATACATACCATTCAGTTTCTACCTATTTAGATAGCAAATCCCTAAACTTCAACCTTACATTTATATTACCTTATGTTTTTACATATATATCACCTTATTTTATGGACGAGTATGTGTTTTTAACTTTTTTTTTTTCTCTAAATGATGATATGTAATATATGATTTCATGTTTTCATATTTTGTCATAAATTTTGTAAATGAAACTACACCTTAGCTATGAAATCACTATATTGTCATATTTCACATGAAATTCAGTCATGTAGAATAATTATTCTACTAACTTTACACAAACACCCAAGTATTCGGTCATTTCATCACAACCTTTACATTAAATTATGTCCTGCTTGCTTACATATTATCTGCAAATCAAAATCATATTATATATAATTAAAAAAAA
>NW_018204756.1:0-611 GCF_001263595.1 Phalaenopsis equestris | reverse complement strand
AGACAAAACACAGTTATGCTAAGCACGAAAAACTATGGTTCAACACCGCATCACCACGCCCCTAATGCAAGCAAAACAATGTTTTACTTAAAAGTGTAGTTTAGAAAATGATGTCACATGTACACAATCAAATTGCAAATTAACTGATGAGATTATTCTAAGAGCTAAAGACGTGTTTGCTCAAATATCTCATCTCAGGTCATTATGAGGGCCAATGATAATTTAGACCCAAATATTAGATTCTTAGATTCTAAATCAAATCCTTAGTCCCTTGAATTCACATATAGTCTGGTGTTAAAGTTGAACCATAGTAAAGTTATTGAAATTAAAGGTTGAGTGTTCCTTTAAGATATTGGATATGCTTTTTAGGAGGAAGACTGTCAAAACAAGATATTGTTCTTGAATAGCTCGTGCTAAATTCGTTCGTCAAGCAAGCGAGCTGAAAAAAAAAATTTTTTTTCTGAACTCGATTTATTGGACTCACTTCATTTGATTACTCTTTGGTTTATAAATTAGCATGATTGATTTAGTATTCATCTTGAACATATGAGTTAACTTTTCATAAAAGTAAATTGAATATAATTGAAAATCAATTGAAATTAAAAAAAAAA
>NW_018204755.1:0-611 GCF_001263595.1 Phalaenopsis equestris | reverse complement strand
AAGCACCTCCATTTATTTATGATGTCGGGTTAGATACCCTTTCTTAACCCACTTCATCTACTCAAGTGTAGGAGTCACAATCTCAAGAAATTGAGGAGCATGAATCTAAGATTATCATGAAAGAAGTACGGAGAGAAACTAGAGATGTCAATACTATCCATATCACTTAAGATCAAGATGGAAGTATGAAGGAAGCTAATGTCAGAATAGAGGAAATGGATATTGATGAAGAGTCGAAGTACCTCCCAGATAATCAAAATAATTTAAAGGTAAACCTATTGATGAAGTGCTAAGTCAATTGGAGGCTAACATTAAGGAACTCAAGGAAGAAGATGGAGCTTTAAAGGCTTTAGAAGAAACTGTCATAACTATGATGGCTGAAAATAGAGCTTCATCAAGAGAGCAATAAGATGATTGTCATCTTCAAGATTTTATGTTTGAGAAAGATTTTGCACTTGACACAACTCGAATTATTTTAAATTAGTTAAGGTAGATGGATGGACAAATGAAAAGATTAGAGAAAAAGATGGAACAAATCATGAACTCTATTCCCATATGTCAAAACCTAATATGAGTATAAATTCTTAAGCTTAAAAATATAATATAGTAAG
>NW_018204754.1:0-611 GCF_001263595.1 Phalaenopsis equestris | reverse complement strand
GAAGGGGAGGAGTCATTGTTTCAGAGATGGATGGCAAACATGTTGTCGTCTGCGACAATGGCACAGGGGTAATCTCATTCTCAACTCCGTTCAATATCGATATTCTTTTCTTTCCGTCACCAGATCTTCGTTAGATTATCGTATAACTCTTGTTCAAGCCATTCTCAAATCTCCATTATTGACTGGTGTTTTGCTGGATCATGGATCTTAGGCTTTTTCAGTTTTGTTTTTCTGCGGTTAGAATTTGATCCTAACTTATCGCGAAAGTGATTTTGATTATTCTTAGCTTATTCAATCCTGCTACTTTTCCTGATCAAATGGGTCATGCTGGCTTGTAATGGGACTGCTTAGCTCCAAGTAGGATTTAATAAATCATATTAAGCTAGATTCAGTAAATCTTGAGAGCAGCACAACCTAAAAACTGTTTGGCACGTCACCTTTAATAATTGGGTTTTTTCCTACATTTAAATTCGGTAAACGCTATGAATTGTGTGATTCAACAATCTTGAATTAACTAATAACGAGTCTGAAATGGGATTTTAACAAAACAACAGTATTTGAAGTCTCCAAATTTTCTTTTTGGGGCATTTACATGCATTGCACACAATTCT
>NW_018204753.1:0-611 GCF_001263595.1 Phalaenopsis equestris | reverse complement strand
ATCTTCTTATTATTTTTACTGTTTAATATATTTAATATAAATTTGCTAGGATGATTAGAGTGCAATGTAATGATATTAAAGTGAATTTGGAGTATATTATCCAAAGTTAAATTCGTGAGAATCTTCTATGTGAATTGAGGGAAGAAGCCACTTCCACTTTCCCTTCAACGAAGAAGTGGACCACTTCCTCACTAATTATACTTTCTCTTTCTCACAACTAATCAAACCTTTATTGTGAATTTTGTACTATAATATTATTTTTGCCCATCATGGTTTCCCCACTCATTTGATTCAAATAAATTTTGGAAGTGGAAGTGGTATGCTGTAGATGTCTATTTGGTGGTCCAGAATAATTTTGTGCCTCTGGGCTTCTTCTTCTCATTTGGTTCCCAACTTTGGGAATTCTGAAAGTATAAACTTTTCACGCAAGGATATATTATAGATATGCTAAATGTTGCTTTCTATCATATAGTGATGGATATGGCCCTTGGCTTTCATTCGCCTATATATTTTTAGCATTTTTCAGAGTCCACTGCTAGAAAGCTTGTACGATTGTTGGGAGGGATATGGGATTTGTTTGAGATAATTTTATGCATGCTTTGCACCGTCAC
>NW_018204752.1:0-611 GCF_001263595.1 Phalaenopsis equestris | reverse complement strand
TTTTTTTTTTAAAAAGCAAAACTATTAATATTTAATTCATGTCAAAATAAATTAAAAAAACTTTGATATATTCTAACTAATATTTATTATAACATTTTGATAATAGTTACTTTTTCTATTTTCAAATCATGAGGCTTGTTATTAAATGGAGTTGAGAGTGGAGAAAGCCATTTACTTGTCAAGCCATTTTCAACGATTTTAATATTTATTACATTAAATGAAATTTCAACGCTTATAACAAATAAAACAAAAATAAAATCATAATTATTTTTTTTAATATTTCTCGGGCCCCACCATTTGTTTTTCTCTATTTACACATGTATGGTATTTGGCGGTGTTAGGGCTAGAAGTCAATTTAAATAATAGAAGGGGGGATATGTGAGACATAAGGTTCACCATCATATATTTTTTAAAAAAAAAAGTATTTAAATAATAAAATAATTATCTTCATTTTCAAATTTATTTCGTATATCTTTACATTGCCTTAATTTTGATGTCAACATTTAGGTACAAATATTATAAATATAGTTATATAGACTGCCTATTAAATTTATATTTTTATACTATCTTAAAAATTAATTTATTTGACATATATATATATATATATATAT
>NW_018204751.1:0-611 GCF_001263595.1 Phalaenopsis equestris | reverse complement strand
AGAAACAACTCTAGTATACATATCCTTAATGACTTCAATATGAGCAATATTAATGCTTTTCTTTTCTAGAACTCTTTAAATTATTTCTCTTGGAACCTTATTATAAGCTTTTTCTAAACTAACAAAAATCATATGTTGATCCTCCTTAACCTTTTTGTACTTCTCATCAAACTTCTTAATGAAGGTATAGTTTCCATTGTAGACTTGCTCGACATGATTCTAAATTGATTTTGAGAAAGTTTTTGCATCACGCATAACATATGTTAATTTTTCTCTCCTATTATTTTAATATATGAGACTTTAATTTAATTCATCTATAATTAACACGCTTGTGCATTCCGCTTATTCTTTAAAATAAGAACCAATAGATTCTTTCTCCACTCATCAGTCATTTTTTTATTTTTAAAATAATAGTAAAAAATTTGCAAGCTAAGAAATTCCTTTATGTCCTAAACATTTTCACAGTTCTATTGAATATCATTTGACCATACTGTTTTTTCATGCTTTATTATCTTTAAAGTCTCGTCAACTTCTGTTTTACTAATGTGACGCTAAAATTAAAAAGTTTTGTTATTATTTTTATTGAAAGTTTAATCAAAATATTAAAGAGC
>NW_018204750.1:0-611 GCF_001263595.1 Phalaenopsis equestris | reverse complement strand
ATATATATATTTAAATTTAATTGTTAGCATGTAAATACATAGGAATTGAGTGATAGGTTGTTAAAGCTTCCTTACGTTTACTATATAGCGTTTAAATAAATAGAACAAAATAAAGACATTTGTTGTACGATCAGTTCACAAGTCCTAATTGGCAGCTTCCCAAAAACAATTGAATAATCCATCTGCTGCGCGCAGGCATTGAGATGGAGGAACGGCAATCAGTCTTAAATATATGTACCTTCGTTCAATCTCACACTCACAAGTAGCTAATAAAATGGAGCAAGACAAATTTCTTAACATGGATTATTCAAGAAATAAAAAATCCTGCAGCCTTAGTCAAACGAATACTGTTCATAAATATTAAATATTTACGTGATTTCACTTTTCCTTGTATATTCTTCATCATTCCGGTTGTAGAATCCATAATTCTTTTCACTGTAATAATGAGACTTTCAATGGTACAATGCAAGATGATTTAGATTGCCAACAAGCAAATAAATTTTGAAAGCCTAATTGTTTTTTTGTAATGGACTTCCTTACTTTTTGTAACTATATATGTTTTTCCTTCGAAATAGAAATCAATTAATATTTTGATTTATACTTACTTTAAG
>NW_018204749.1:0-611 GCF_001263595.1 Phalaenopsis equestris | reverse complement strand
AATAAAAATTTGAGTATGTAATAAGTACGCAGGGCTGTGTATATTTCGGTTTTAGGGAGGTTACAGGGAGGTTATATGGAGGTTACAACTGTGTTGTACCCATATTAACACTATATAACCTCCCTATAACCCTAAAATGTACGTAGCCCTGCGTACTTGTTACGTACGTAAATTTTTCCCATATCAATAGACCACATGTCTTCACTTGGGGGTGAATCGAAAGGACTGAAATTCTAGTGTTGTTCTAGATTGAAGGCCCGATAATAACTTCATCTCCTCATATCCGTCGACCATAATCGATCTCCGCCTATCCGGCCGCCCCCTACTCGCCGCTGTCGGCAAACTCTATTGTGTAACGATGTTGAATACAGTGCATCAAAGTATCCTGAAAATGAAGTTATGAACTATCCTAGCGAATAATGCAAGACTTGACTATAACTTTCAACGACAAATACTTTCTACTGCCATACTCATATTACGACAGTTTTCTCCCGATTCTTGAAGAGTTAAATACATTGTGCACAAACAAGTATTGTACTTGTTTATCATTATAACCCTTCATTCCATATTATATGAAAATGACTTCTTGTTATAATTACACATTTATAGTA
>NW_018204748.1:0-611 GCF_001263595.1 Phalaenopsis equestris | reverse complement strand
TTGCTTTTTGACATTTCAGCATACATTCGGTTGTACTACATTTTTGAAGAAAAGTTTAACAAAGGCTCTTTCAGATTTCAACATATTTTCCAAATTGTCTTTTTGTGTGATTGATGAAAAGTCGAATGACTATACTTTTTTCCTAAATTATAACAAACAGAGAACGATACAACGAAAGTCTAAGAACAATTTAAATTTTAAAATTTAAAATTAAAAGGTTAATTAATGAAAATCAAAGTTTAAAAGACACCCGATAAAATAATAAAAAAAGATAATAAAAACAACATAAAAAATGATAAAATTAGCAAAATAATTTACCTTGAAATTTGGAGTTCCACGCTCTACACTTTTGCGGCACAAATTGCTTTGTCTGCATAAGTTTTCCACAATTCTTATGAAGTTTTGTACTTTCAAAAATCTTATTAACCTTTTCAAAGGTTTAACTTCACAATTTCCCATACTCTTCTCACAAGTTCTTGACACTTATAGTGCACTCAAGGTCAATACTCAAATTTTGATTCTCCTCTTAGAGTCAGTACCTAAATTTTGATTCCCATGAAATTATTGGGTCAGTGGATGGATTCTGATTCCATCCACATATTTTTTGCATT
>NW_018204747.1:0-611 GCF_001263595.1 Phalaenopsis equestris | reverse complement strand
AAAAGTCTACCCATATAAAGTTGTGGATATTGAAGATCCAAAAACCAAAAAAATATTTAAAGTTAATGGACATAAGCTAAAACCTTATTTTGATGGCATAGACCAATTTTTAAAGAAGTTTTAATGTTGGGTCACCCAGAGTAAGGACTGAGAACGTTAGGCTGATGAGGTTAAAACAAGCGCTTTGTGGGAGGCAATCCATAGATATTTGTGTAATTGTTTTAAATTTATTTTTATGTAATATAAGCTCTTTAGATTAAATTCTATGTGCTTTAAAGACTTATAGGTTAATAAAATACATAAGAACATTTTAATTATTGAACTTTATGAAAGATATGAGAGTTATTTGGACCTTAAGTGAAGCGGCGCAAAAAAATGCACTAGTGCCTAGGCGCCTAAATTGGCGCCTAAGCACCTATTTTTTAGAGCAGTGGTGACTAGGCCCCTAAATCTGGCGCCTAAGTTCCAATTTCTAGAAAGCCGAACGCCTAAGTGCCATAATTAGGTGCCTTGGAGCTGTAGTTGGAAAAATTGCCCCAGAAACTTCTTTTGAAGGGTTTTGGCCAAATTTTCTCTATATTACTCCTAAAACCTATCATTTGGAATTAAAT
>NW_018204746.1:0-611 GCF_001263595.1 Phalaenopsis equestris | reverse complement strand
ATTGTTGCACATTAAAAAATTATTATCATTAGAAAATTCAGAGGCCATAGCTAAGTATTACCTAGTCAAAATGATTCTCTAGAAAATTTTAAAGTACGTAAGCTCATTATTCTTTCGAATTGGGGAAGATGAGGTTGCAGAATTTGACAATCAAAGCTATATAGTTATAGTTTAGTAACAATAATCATAGTTGAGTTATAACAATTGTAGTTGGTGACTGCAACAATTATAGTTGGTTGACAAAGTCGTAATTTATGATTATAATAATTGTAGTTGGCTATAACAATCGCTAATAGTGATTACAATGGTTGGTGGTCGTAGAACTTCACTTGTTTTAATGAGTAATATTTTAGTTGTTAGCTCGCTATGGAAACTTTAGTCTTAGCTTAATATAATTTTCTAGCACATATGAAAATAAAAATGCATTAGAGTATTAAATTTTTTTATGTTGAAAAATCATGAAAAAATAAAAAGGCGTGGGACTGAGATCTCACCAGGTCAAAGTATTCAAGTAAAAAATTTAAAGTAAAGAAATACTCTCTTCTTGAATTGAGAAAGATGATATTACAAAAAATGATGATCATATATATATATATATATATATATATATA
>NW_018204745.1:0-611 GCF_001263595.1 Phalaenopsis equestris | reverse complement strand
TATATATATATAAAACTGGTAACTCTAAAGCTTTCATGATAGTGCTTTTTAGTTCAACCATTGTCTCGATATCTTCTAACTTCATCTGATGCAATAGGCTGCAAATGATTTATATAATTAGAAGATATATTAGTATTCTCTAATGTTTTAAATATGACATGTATACATTAAAAAATATAAATTAATAACTTCCAAGAACATACATTTGGTGATAATTTGTATTCATTTGAAACACATTTTTTTCTCTGATGAGCTCAATTTAGAACTCAACTAGCTTCAATATAATTTTTGAATATTTAGATGCATCTCTTGGCTTAAAAATTAAAATATTTGATGGTGAGTTAATAAAAAAATTATTTATAAAGTATTTTCTATGATTAATCTATCCATCATACATAAGTGTGTATTCATTTTCCTAGCAAATTCTTTTGTGGTTTTCCACATCTTTCAAAATTTTTAGTGTTGTTTTTCATGAGGGACTCTTAATTCGTGATACGATAGTAGCAAAGATTTGATCCTTATTGTGCAATTTCCTCCATTATAGATCACACTCTTTAATTTTACTGCATCGAAAAGGATTCCTGTTTGATCGAATTACCAGACTATATATT
>NW_018204744.1:0-611 GCF_001263595.1 Phalaenopsis equestris | reverse complement strand
AATTAAATTCAAAAGATTAAACTATTAACTCATAATCAAATTATACATAATCACATAATTAAGGTTTTACCAACTTGTATAAAATCTAATTCAAGGGACAAATGTTTCCTACTCATTACAGATGAAAATAAAACAAATTTTATTGCAAATCTAAAACTTAAGAAAGAACGATCTCATCGATGTTCTCCACTGCTTCACATGAAATTACAACGAAATTGCTGAGTTATACACCGTTTTGAGTACATAAATTGATATACACTTGCACTTACACTTCTCACTCAGAAGAACATCCTCTTACACATACAAAACTCCAGATTCCTCCTTCGAAATGCTTCGATTGCTCCCGAGTATTCTCCTCCCTGTAGTTGGCCTCCAATCCCCTCCACTCAGTCATAACCTGACCCAGGACTTTGAATTAATAAATGTGGGTATTGACAGTCAGACAACAGGAATTAAACTTTTATATATGCATTTTCTATAACTAACATTTAGTGAAAAAATCGTTAAAAAGTAAAATAAAGTAGTATAATTAAATTTATCTCATTATTGATTGTCTGCACATTCTATAACATTTTCTCTTATATCGCTCATTTTTAACTCATCTTTTAACT
>NW_018204743.1:0-611 GCF_001263595.1 Phalaenopsis equestris | reverse complement strand
ATTATTATTATTATTATTATTCATGAATGGACTTAAAAGTTTTGGCTATTTAGAGGTTGTACATATATATTATTCTTAATTATTGACAAATAGTTTTCAAATCAACTTTTAGAAATTTTCAGATATCAATATTAAGAATTACAACCTCAATTTTATATTTTAGACAAGTAATGCTAATGTGGTTACTAATGCTTCAAGTATAAACTCCACTACTGTGGTAGCTTGTATGATTACACCTAGTAAGGCTTTAATTTGAGTGAAGGAGAGGTTGGACTTAAGAATTATTAGTTCAATTGTTGTGGATAGAGAAGAGCCATCAAAAATGATTTTTTTATGTTTTTTAATGTAAGAGAATTTATGGGGCTCTCAATTCAAACGATAACTAGATACTGCTAGATTCAAACTAGAATGAGATTTGAACTACAAGTGGATATCTTGGGTCTATTGACTTTTTGAAGTCAGAATTGGGTTTTTATTAATGACAATCTGATGAGAAAGATATTATATGAAAATCATTATTTTAGATATATATATTATTTCTAAAAAATAAAACGATGTACCCCAAATCAAAGATGACATTTTGGTGACTTGGTTTGAAGCTTCTTTTTTTT
>NW_018204742.1:0-611 GCF_001263595.1 Phalaenopsis equestris | reverse complement strand
GTAAGGAATAATATACTATGATGTTATCCACTTTTACTATTCAAAAAATTTTGTTTTAAAAAGGCTTACAATACATTAAAAAATTAGTGGTATAATGTTGGTATAGTGGTAGTACCGATAGACATATTGTATCTATTCTTTCAAACGAACCATAACTTTTACTCCTATGATGAGAAATAATAGCTTATTATTTTATGTGGCATTACTATTAAGAAATTTCTCATCTAAAAGGCTTTCAATGTCTTAAGAAAATGTTGGTATAGTGGTGGTATGGTGGTGGCACTTATGGATAGTTTTTCACATAAATGAACCATATTTTCTACTCCTCTGATGTTGGAACCAATTGATTATGATGTTATGCACATTTTTATTTAGCAGGTTCTGTTATAAAAGGTTTAACATGTTTTTAAAAAATAATGGTATAGTGGTAGTATAGTGGTGATGCATATAGATATATTGTCTCTTCTTACAAATGTAAAAAATAGTTGATTATGAAGTTATATACTTTCTTAGTTTAAAAATTTATGTTCTAAAAGTTGAACCATGTTTGAGCGAAATAGTGGCACAATTGTGGTATAATGATACAGATGAATATAATGGTTTTTTTTTTT
>NW_018204741.1:0-611 GCF_001263595.1 Phalaenopsis equestris | reverse complement strand
CGCATTCGCCACTAGAAACCTATAGATTGAGCACTTCACCGAGTGCATCAAAGTTGGAAATAGAAACCTATCATTTCAGTTTTTGATGAGCGGGCTCAATGTTATTATGAATATTAATGGTAGCTCTTAGTTTACTTGAAATGATAACAACCCAATCAACATTATCTCTTGCTCTATTTGGATATTGAAAATAGTAAACCTAACTTGCCTGTCACGCTAGAATGAAAGGATCAAATTTAGCATATTTTTTGTACACTTTCACTTTTTGTGATATTATATAGTTGGTTTATCCTTATTTCAAGATTAGGAACATGATCGAACCAAGTAAAATTGAATAGAAATACACTTCATCCAATAGAGCCTCAATAAGATAATTCAACAACCTCTTCCAGAATCCCATAATAGTTTATCTCGTCATATGACTTATCATTTGCTTTAAAACAAACGCCGGAATTAGAAGAATTTTTTTCCTTCAGACCAGAATCTCGTATAAAACTTGTAACCATTTACATCGTAAATTTTTCATATTTTCATGATACGCATATGTCCCTAAGCAAGATCTATCAACCCTTAATTTGTCACTTCATTTCTCCAATCATGAATCTATTAAT
>NW_018204740.1:0-611 GCF_001263595.1 Phalaenopsis equestris | reverse complement strand
CTAGCTAATGATTTTTGGCTAAATGATTTCCTACAACTACTATATCTCATTTGCCTATGACTGGGTCTGATTACAGACCCCTCCTTATTACTAATCAAAACACTCTCACTACCGCTAAATCCCCTTTCAGATATCTTAATGTCACATTTTTCCATTCTGAGTTTCTTAAATAGGTGCTTTCAGTGTGGATCAGCTATCACCATGTTAACTCATGGGTGAAACTATGAACTCTTCAAAAAAGACTTGTTGCAAAGCTCAGAGCCTGGAATTGGCTAGTTTTTGGCAACTTATTTACTAAGGTTATGGAAGCTAAAGCTATTGTTGAAAACTTGGTGTCCCAGCTTACTGTTAATCCTACCTTTGAAGCTGACCTTTTCACAATCAATGAAAATTTACTAAATGTTATTCATTTGCAAGAGCAGCTGCTTCATCAGAAAGCTGCAAAGTCCCATTTTATTGTAGGGGACAAAAACTCCAATACTATCATGCCTTAATCAATTACAAGAGGAAATGTAATGAAATACATCAGATCATGAACTCTTAGGGAGTCTGGCTTAATACTTCTAGTGAAATTTTTGCTAGTGCAGTGGAGTTTTATCAAAAGCTTTTCA
>NW_018204739.1:0-611 GCF_001263595.1 Phalaenopsis equestris | reverse complement strand
TGGTATGTGTGGAAATGGCCCTAAATAAAATCTAAGTAATGGCATTATGTGTAATCATCATGCATACATTTGGCATCCTTTTCATAGCTTAATTGGCACGCCAACAGTTTGCTGTCTTCATATGTGAATTTAGAAATTATAAAATGTGCAAACCTCTTTCAAATTTATGTTGTAATAAATTATTTATTTCTATAAAATGTTTTATGATTTTTATTTTTTATGCTGTATAGGTCTAAGTCTGTATATATGTGAGAGGCTGCAAGTCTCAAGAGAAAGAACGTGGACTTCTACAAAGAGTTATAAAGAGAATATTTCAGCAGGTCTTGGCTTATTAATCTGTACGTAGGAAGTATTATCATTTGTTTGCATATTTATAGTGGTATTTGGATCTTATCTTGAAAATGATCCCTTCTTGTAAAATATATTTCATTAATGTTTGATTTTAGGGGCAGTTAATTACTTGCCACACAATCCTTATGTAATTACATAGCTAACATCTAACTTTAACTCTCTTACATTGCTACCATTAAATTTTTTTATATTACATAAAACTATCACTATTTTAATTCCTAAAAGGTGAAATACACATTTTCATGCATAAATAAGGTGGC
>NW_018204738.1:0-611 GCF_001263595.1 Phalaenopsis equestris | reverse complement strand
GAAGGATGAGTTAGTGTTGTTGTCTATCTCATTAAATGCTCTAAAAGTATTTAATTAAATATTAAATACATAATATTTAATTAAATTTAGTATTGCATATGGAACACTAAATTATACTTTTTGCAGTTATAACACCAAAATCTTTAATATTACATCAAAAATAAAATTATTTTGAATTTTGAAAAAGTGAAATAGGTCACAATGGAGAAAAATGATCTTAATTTATTAGGTCAAATAAAGTGCCAAGATAGGGACTATTTACATCATGTCGTTATAGTTCAAAACTTTTTAGAAGAGCCAAAATAACTGCCTACTATTTTAAAATTGGGCTCTAATAGTAACCCTCAATTTAAAGAGTTTTCAGACTATTTTGATCACTATAAATTTCATGATTAAAACAATGGCATATAAATAATCATAGACTATATATTGACACATTATTTATTTTTTTGCACAATTCTGTTATGTGGTTTCCATTGATCCAGGTACGTTGGGAAAACGATAGCGCAAATTCCAAACTCGCTCTGGCTTTTAGTATTAGGCAAAATTCAAATTGGAAGCCATTTTCTAAAACAATCTGGGGCATTTACAGACATACCACCCAACTTTTA
>NW_018204737.1:0-611 GCF_001263595.1 Phalaenopsis equestris | reverse complement strand
TTTTTTCGCAATTTTCTTTGATGGGTAATGTGGTGGGCTTGTTATGTGAATTTGATGAGGGAACTACTTGTGGAGTGATGTTAGCTTTTGTGATTTTTGTTAAGAACACCATTGGTGCTATGATTGGGTGGTTACTGTGTTGATTAGTTGTGGTTGTTGCTGTGATATGATTAGTTGTGGAGGTTATAAGTGGGTTGGCCATATTTTAATGGTGGTGGATTGTTTGTGGGTTGGCTGAATTTTAGTGGTTGATTGCTTGTGGTGGATTGCTATAAAATTATGTTCAGTGACGAAACTATTGTGGTGGATTGTTGGGATGGAGGTGGTGGTTATGGTTGTGTTTGGAGCCTGTGGTTATGGTTGTGTTGTGTTATAGTTTTGGTTGTAGTTTGTGCTTGTGTAGTTGTGTTGGTGTTGTGTAGTTTGTAGTTGTGTGTGGTTGTGGTTGTGTGTTGAGGTGTTGGAGTTGTTTAGTATGGAGGTGTTGGTGTGTGGGGTGTGTGGTTTGTGGTTTTGTGTGGATGTCATTCTGTGTGGATATGTTAGTGTGTGGAGGTGTTGGTGGAATTGTGGGGTAGTGTGGTTGTGCTGGTTTTGCGTGGATTATGGTT
>NW_018204736.1:0-611 GCF_001263595.1 Phalaenopsis equestris | reverse complement strand
AACCACAATTCACGCTCCATCATCTTGTCCAATGTGATCACAATCGTCCACCCAATACAAGCGAAAACGAATGACATCTGTTCATCATCCCCCATTCCAGAGAATCGCTAAACTAAGATGCTTCGATCTCACTCGATACTCAACCAAATTACTCTTGGTTTGTTCCAATAGCTTCATCTAGTCGAGACGAAAACATCCATACGGTTAAAAGCATAAGAAATATAAATTATATACCCTAAACCCAAAACGCTTAAATTATTGAGCTTTTACCTTTGTCCAAAAGTTGTAGAATCAATTAGATTTGTTTTTAAGCTTCTCCTTGAGTCCACGAACATCCTCCAAGGGTTGTTTTAAGATGATGTTGGGTTCGTATTGGAGTTTGATCAGCATGTGGCACCAGCTTGGTCTAGTAGTGGGTTAGAGTGCTCGGGAGAGATGCGTTTTGATTAGGGAAGTATTCTTAAGTTCCGGTGGAGCTTAAGAGCAACTAAATTTGGAATTTTTGTGAGTTTGATGTAGTGACCAAAAAAAGACTTGGATTTTGAGTTTAAAATTAGGGATTCTCAGTAGTAGGGAGAGCTTAAGATGGTGGGAGTGTGTTTCGTGTGAGT
>NW_018204735.1:0-611 GCF_001263595.1 Phalaenopsis equestris | reverse complement strand
TTTTGATCATATTAAAAATACAATCATCACTTTCTTTTAAAAAGAGAAAAAAAATACATCTTTTCATGCACAGGTTAAGTGTAAATATCAAATTTTGGTTGTTAGAAATGTAAATAACAAAAAATTGTGTGCTATGTATGTAAATAATCCAATACATTATTTACAGTTTAATTTTCACCCCTGCAGAACTTAGATTTTACAAATCTACCATTCAGATATGCAGAACAGGACATATAAATAAATAATTTTAAATCGTCACTTTAATTTATGGCCGCAAAACATGCCTTATGGCCGGCATCATCCACTTGGATTTTTTTTATTTTTTTTATTTTTATAAAAAAAATAAATCATATATAGTCCAAAAAAAATCTATATTTTATACTCCAAATATCAATATTTGATTAAATGGACTGTAAAAATGGTTCACAAATAAAAATATATGACAAATTTTCCTCTTAATTGTTCTGCCAAAGTTCAAAATTGCATAATGAATCCTTTATTTTATTGCTTGGTTTGAAATGAAAAATAATCTGAAATAAATCTAGTAAAGTAGACAGTGGTCGCCCGATGACAAGCGATAAGTAGCGATGAGCGGCGGGTGCGGGGGGGGG
>NW_018204734.1:0-611 GCF_001263595.1 Phalaenopsis equestris | reverse complement strand
TAAGTGGGTTGGGCCAAATTCACGTTATAAAATAGGGGGGAATTACAATTCGGGCTTCACATGGGCCCTATTGGAACTAGGGGCGTAAATAAGTTCACTCGAGTGGAGCTCGAGCCAACTTCGGCTTGAACTTGATCTTATTAATTTATCAAGTTTGAATTCGAGCTCAAGTTTAATTCAATGTATTCAAGCTGGCTTGTTTAGTATGAAAAAGATGAACAAATTTAAATTTAAACTAATATTACACTAAAATGACAGATATAATTAGTATTTTGGAGGTAAATAATAGAAAATTACTTGATATAAACCTTAAATAATATTTCTTAGAAATCTTTTAATAATTTTAAAAATTTTATTGATTTTTAATATATTTTAAGTATATTTTTAAATATTTTTTTTTTAAATAAGCCGGCTCACGAGCTAACATTTCGAAGTTGGGGTTAGCTTGAGCTTAGCTTATTAGCTCATCGAGCTCAGTTCACAAAACACTTATAGAGTCGAGCCCGAGCCGACTCACCAGTCAAAATTGGCTAACTTCCACCTCTAGTTGGAACATCATTAATCTTTATAACATTAAGAACATAAAATTAAGAAAAATATATTGTTTAAAT
>NW_018204733.1:0-611 GCF_001263595.1 Phalaenopsis equestris | reverse complement strand
AAGTTTAGGTGTGAGATATGTAAATACACGAGAATTATGTGCTGTTTCTTATTCTGAAAATGGTACATAATCACAAGTCTTTTTGATCACTTGTTGATATGTCGAATACAAATGATCAATGTAATGATGCACAGTAAGTATCTGAAAATTGATGTTTTATTGTGGAAATGGTGCATTTTGAGTTGTTCTTGATGAGTAATGTAATTATTCATAGAAATTCAACTGGCTTTATTTTTTTTTTAGATTATTGTGTATGATCCATGGTCTGTTAAATGATTTAGTATAAACTCCAGGACGCTTTTCTTTTAGATCACTGTTATTACAGTCATTATTCGACAACAGTACAACAGTCGAGTGATAAAGGTACCTAGGCTTCTTTTGTTGCCAGCATAACAAAAGGCATGCAACTCTATTGTATTAGAACGCTTTGTCTTTTATACTTTTTGAATGAATAGTTGTTATTGAACTCGTTGTGTTGGGACTTACAGTCAAACTGTCATGATCTCCCCAATAAAATATGACACGTTTATAGGCATCACATTGCACTAAACATGCATATGTAGTTAATCTCTGATGGAAAACTCAATAAAGCACTGTTGATCCACGCGTAT
>NW_018204732.1:0-611 GCF_001263595.1 Phalaenopsis equestris | reverse complement strand
CAGCACAGAACCTGTACAACACCAGGATTGCAGAAGATGAAGAAGAAATATCCAATCATGATACCGATCGGAATTCCGAAGCCAAATCCAATGATTCCAAGAATGGTGCCCACCAAACCCATCAGCTCTGAGCCACCAAAGCATCTAATCGATGAGAAGAGCAAGAACTGATCGAATCTGAGAAGAAAATGGAAGAATATGACGAACTTAGAAGACGGGAATGGATGTTTGATTCAACTGTAATCAGACGAAGAAAACCGCTAACGCTAGGCAAATTGACACGTTTCTCCTGAAGTTTTGTCAGAATTACGATTAAGCCCCTGTTACTTTCGCGATGGCGTGTCTTCTTCGGAGAGACAAATAATGGCTATAATTAATGTTTTGGGACTATTATAAACTTATGCATTAAATATAACTTATTGCAATTTTATATCATCAAGAGTTGATAGACATAAAAAGCATGGACAAAATAGTTAAAACTCAAAAAACATTCAACATAAAAGCTAAGGACAAAGTAGTTAAAAGTATGAGAGACACTCAACATAGAGGGTATGAAAGGCTTAAAACTTTAATATTTTATTATGAAGTGAAACATGATTTTTTTTTTTTTT
>NW_018204731.1:0-611 GCF_001263595.1 Phalaenopsis equestris | reverse complement strand
TTTTTTCTTTCTAATTGTAGTTTCTTATGTGTGTTCTAACCTAATAAAACATTGAAGCTGATTGCAAGATAAAAATCTTGGGATGGGCCCATATCAATGTTGGAAGAGATTGGAAATTTTTTAAAAGGGATCATTGTCAATATTTATCACCATTAAAACAAGCAATTTTTACTTACTAATGTTGTCATATTGATAGTATTCATTACAGTGAAAACTAAATTCTTGATCATCTGTTATTCAACTATGTTGTTATTAACATTTTCACTAGAAGAACTGCTTTTGTTATCCTAGTATCAGGCACCAATAAATTAATATTAGTAAGCAAAACTAGTAATAATTAAAGAAAACTTAGAATGGGAAAACATGATACAATAATGTAGATAATTTACGTTTTATAATTTATTTCTCTTTAACTTTGTAATTGGAATGTTTGTAATAGGAATAGTGATTGAAATGATCACATTCCCTTCTAATAGCTTTAAAGAAAGGTTGTTCAAAGTCCCAAAATCTAAACGGATCGTTTTTTAAAGTGATTGTAGAATTATTTTAGTGATTATTTTTGGTATTGTTTTTCTAATTAGTCTTATAGATCATGAGATAAGAAAAAAAAA
>NW_018204730.1:0-611 GCF_001263595.1 Phalaenopsis equestris | reverse complement strand
ATAAAATAGTTTGCATTTTAGAATAATATTACAAAAGGTATTGAACTTTAATTGTTATAAGCATCTCACCTGCTAACACATTTGATGATCATATGAAGGTGCTAAAAAATATGATGGTTGTTGTAGTTGTGGCATCCCTGTAGTTCTTTTTGTTACTTATGTCATTGTGCCACAGTGTTGACAAACACCTCAGTTCTTCGTTTGCAATAACAACCAACAATCTCCCCATGTTAATTTAGGTGCCCTTCCTCTGATTGATTTTCTAAGAATGCATTTCAAAACTAGTAATCCTTAACTATATGATTGTTTTTGTTATGATACATGTGCAATTTGAAGTGGTTTGGGCTTCTAACTTTATGAATGAAGAGAACCAACCACTAGAAGTAAATATTTTCTTTGAATTGTCAGAAAAGTAATATCAGCCTTGAGGTAGAAATTAAGCAACAGATGCCTAAAGCCAAGAAAACTAAGGATAAAAAAGTCTTCTCAACCTAAAATAATATTATGTTAATGGGGTTAGTGTTTATTATTGAATTTTTGTATATTCCTTTTTATTGTGTGTCTGATAGTGGTGGTTGTTATGAATTTAATTACTATTATCCTAAAAATCA
>NW_018204729.1:0-611 GCF_001263595.1 Phalaenopsis equestris | reverse complement strand
CATACATGTAAACAGGGGCATAACTAGACTCTTTTTTGAGAGAGACAGAGGCGGCTATGAACTGCCCTCAATTTGGGAGAGGCTAGGTCAACGAAGGGCAAAGTGATTTTTCAGGAGGAACCAAAAAACCAAATTACGCTTCCTTTTAAGTAAAAAATCTAAATTTAAGGGGGGAAATTGTCCCCTTGGACCTTATGTGGGTCCGCCTCTACATGTAAAATACCAAGAGTATCATGTACAACCTCCCATTGACGTAGGAGCTAAAATGCAACATCATCTTTTTTTACTCTCTTCTACTAATATTGGAAATATTTTATGAATAAGACATGACAAATTATTGCTTCCATCTTTTTCCGTCCCTCTCTCTTCTTACATTTTATTTTTTGGATGTGAATCACAGACAAATCAAAAATCAACAAATTTTAAACGCACAATATACATAAATTTTTCTTATATAAAAACTTTTGACTGTCTTACCTATTTATGTTTGAATATTCCTCATATCATAATCATTGTCATTATCATCGTCATAATTATCAAGTGCTTTCAAATATCACTCATTAAAAACTTTTATTTTGCGTGAAGAAAGTTGATGCAAGAGGAGCTTTCAA
>NW_018204728.1:0-611 GCF_001263595.1 Phalaenopsis equestris | reverse complement strand
TTTTTTTTTTTCTGCCTAATATCTTATTTAATTATAAATTAATGTGATAAGAGATCGTTTCATCAATAATTCTAAGTAATCCGTCATTTTTATTTTTGGGTTATTTCTGAATTATTTCAGGATTATTTAAAATAATTCAGCAATAATCTGAAAATAACTTAGAAATACCCTCTGCGGCACATAGAGCTACGTCAGGAATTCAGACAGAAAATGTGTTTCTATTAATCATACCCGTTGTCCAAATTCCAGACGCAATATTTTTTTCTCATCAATGACAATAAATTTATGTTAGTATGAAGGTTAAATCTTGTCATACAATTATTTTGGAGAATAAAGTCCTGGATTTAATAAATTCGGATTTCACATATTTTGATTGTAAATCTCGAACTTAATAATTCTAATGAATCGATTGATTTACGGGATTTAGAGCAAAAGCTAATCAATTTATTCTACTTATCAAACATTTATGCTAGATTTATAGAATTTAATAAATACATTATCAAACATTTTCTTCAATCCTAATAAACATCTTACTCTTTTTCATTATATATTCACCTCTCAAATCTATCATATCACATTAAAAATACCATCATTTTAACTAAAAAAAAAAA
>NW_018204727.1:0-610 GCF_001263595.1 Phalaenopsis equestris | reverse complement strand
TGCAGCCACCTCACCATACCTTACTACCGCCCACCTTCCTGACATTCGACAACCAACCACAGCCATCCCTTGCTGCCTTCCGACCATTCCCCCACTTCACTGTGTACTTTTTCTCCTTAAAACGTGACACCACCACCCTCGTCCTAAGACCTAGTTGAGTTTGTCACGTCTTTTATTATTTTCTAGTTTTGAGTGTCTTTGGTTATAGCCCTTATTTGATTTTAGTAATAAAAATTATATCTTCATTGTCATTTGGGTTAACTCCAACATCATGTAATGTATAAGTTTTGTGAAGATTTATAATCTTCTAGCATTTCAACAAATTCATGTGTGAGTCTTGATAGAATCCCTGCATAATTTTAACATAATGATATAATATTGTGGGGAGCCTTTCAACTGTATGCTAAGAAAGTCAAATGTAGTTGATATGTTTAGGAGTGTAAAATGATAACATCAACGAGCTTTATTCAATAGCATTTAGGTGAAGACATGAAAATGAGAACTCTATCACACTATATTTGAATTCTTATAGAATCCGTACATTGCAAAATCTTATTTTTTCCATTCACTATCTCTGTGGGATTTGATAATATTTTAATTCCCATTATAT
>NW_018204726.1:0-610 GCF_001263595.1 Phalaenopsis equestris | reverse complement strand
CTCCTGAGAATACTCTAGATTAAAGTTACGTCTTATATTTCTCTTGATTATCAATAAATGTTTATGAGATGATCAATATGGAAGGTTTAGATAGAATGATGAATTTGGATAAATGTTGACTTCATATAAAGTGAGCAACTTAAGTTCATTCAGTTAATTTCAATTTTTAAAGTTTTTTCTTAGCTGAAGTTAAACTTAGGGTCGTTGTTAAATTTTGAAAAATGTGTTAAAATCCTAAAACTTAATTTGATGAAAATTTTTTAGATTTTCTGAAACTAATTTGTGAAATTTAATAGATCTATTTTATTTTTTCTTTAAATTTATATTGTAATTAATTAAAGTTCAATTTGAATGTTGAGGGATTTTTTTTGTGTCGTTGGAGTTAATTAAGATTTATTAAAGTTGGTTAGGCTTATTTTCAAAGTTGATTATTAAAGTTATTTAGGAATTGTAAAACTTAAGATTGATTTGAATCTTTTAAAAAAATTTTTAGACTCGTTAAAATTCATTTATGTTCATTTACATATTTAAAATTTTGTTTAAAATTTATTAAGTTTGTTAAAAATTATTAAGACTTATAGAATGATCCCGTGCCCGTCCGCACTAAAAC
>NW_018204725.1:0-610 GCF_001263595.1 Phalaenopsis equestris | reverse complement strand
TATATGATCATCACTTGCTAATGCACATTAATAAATTCATTTATTATGTGGTTGCATTTAGGAATTCTCACATATTGAGCATAAATATTATTGTTAGTCTGATTTATATATGTAAATACATCTGCATACTTCTAATTTCAAAATTATAACATTAGGCATAATTTTTTTTATTAATATCTATCACATTTAATTTATTGTGCACATTAATAAAATAATTGACTGTAGATACATTCAGATTTTGTAATAAATCCAGATAAAAATTATTATAATAGGTAAAAATGATTGAAGAAATGTAAAGTATGTTGTTATAGAGAGAAAACTTTAATGATGATCTATGTAGGGAAGGCAAAAGTCTGACAATATGAGCCTAAATAAGGAAATGATTAAATATTTGACGTTTCATATTAATATTGGAGCGGACTAATTGATATTAGGGGATCTTTGATAGTGTGAAGTTGGGAAAATTAATCTTTATCAATAATTATCATTGTCAATAGGTTGAATAGTGATCCAATAAAATGAAATATATCAAAGCTAAGCATATACAATATGACATTTCTAAAATAGAGAATATTGAGAATAAGAATGAAAATATAAAGCAAAAAGAAAT
>NW_018204724.1:0-610 GCF_001263595.1 Phalaenopsis equestris | reverse complement strand
ATCCTTTCTTCTTCGAATTTTTTTCTTTTCTAGTCACTTGATGTCAGTCAGGAGAGAGTAAAGGTAACTTGGCGAGACTCAAAGTGAATGTGAAGTTCGTGACTTTTCCTGGGCTATACCATTAGCAACAGAATGGAAAGCTAAAGCGAGTACAGAACAAAGTCCCCATAAACAGAAAAAGAAACTAAAAAAGAGAGAAGAAAGGCGAGAGTTTTTGCCATTTTGAAGGTTCTCTCTCCATTGCGCAAGAAAAAAGAGCTAGCTGAGATATGAATCTAAGGATTGCTTGAATGTGAATGCGTCCTTTCCCCGTAGGCCTATTTTCTTTATGAACTGACCGACATGAGGGAAAGCCCAGGCCCTCTCCTCTAAACAAGCCTCCTGTAATGGAAAGGCTAAGTCATGGTCTCGGGGGTCGGAAAGCACAGTAGCACTAGAGCCTTCTGACCGGTCCTGACACATAGAAAATAGGGCAGTCACTTTTTTAGGCTACGCCCCCGAGAAAGTCCTCTATTTCCAGCTGAAAGTGAAAGCAGAACCAAGACATCTCAATAGACATAAGAAATGGATTGATTTGGGGGGGAGACAAGTCACAGATGAAGAGTAACCA
>NW_018204723.1:0-610 GCF_001263595.1 Phalaenopsis equestris | reverse complement strand
TTAAAGTTTGCCCATTTACAATTCTATTTCCATAATCACTTATAATTTCATTTCCATATCTATTTAAAATAATGTTGACTTTAAAGAAAATTTTGAAAAACCTTTTAACTATAAAGAATATATTTTAACTACTAAAATAATTTGAAATGTCGTCACTTGAATGTTTTAGATGAATTAAACTTTTACCATTTAATGCATTTCTAATTTTAATTTGAAATCAAAATTAAGCTATAAATATGACTAAATAAAAAATATATAAATATTAATAAATTCAATTTTAACCTCATCTAATCTAATGGAACTTATTTCATCTCTCTAAGCATTTGTGTTCCCAAACCAAGCAAACAGCTCTTATTGAATCTTCAAACGTTCCTTCAATTTTCTTGATCTTCCATGCAGTCAGTTCTTTCAATTTTCTAAGTGTACACAAATCAATTGCTGCACTAAATTAAAAATAAAAAGGACTAATATTTTTAATATGTAAAAGTTCCATCTAATATTTTGAATTTCATATTTTTTGTTGTATTCATTTACAAATTAATTTCGATAAAAATTGATAATTTCATTCTTATATGATTATATTTATTTAATTTTTTTTCTAACAATAAAA
>NW_018204722.1:0-610 GCF_001263595.1 Phalaenopsis equestris | reverse complement strand
CAATGCCAGAGTTGAAGACTGAAAAAAGAAGAATTTGGATCAAGTTTTTCACAAATTGAACTTGTCAGTCGGAAAGAAACAAGCTTTCGGAGGATCTAAGGAAACTTTGCATCCAACTTTTGAAAAAAAGAATTTAAACTAAAAATATATATACATTTAACATTTCCATTACTTAACTCATCATTTATTCTGAGTTTCAGCACCAAATCTGTTTAAAGCATCAGCATTAATACTAAATTGTGTGCATATGAATAGCTTATGAAACTAATAATAATAATATGCAAATCAACATAAAGGCATGGCAAGATGTTAATTTCTTCTTTTATTTTAAGAATAAAAAAAGACTACAAATGCTTAATTATCTACAATTCTGCACAAAATATAGCTGAGTTTAGCGAAGCGGCCAAAAGTGAGCAGACAACAAAAAAAGGAAACATTATATATATAATAAATGCGACATCAACAAAAATTTTCAAGCAAAATTGTGAACATGTAACACATAAATAAGTTTTCAAATAGGTTATATGTCACAAAAACACTCATTCATAAATAAATAAATAAATAAAACAGAAAACCTAAAGCTTATTTGAAATCAATTTTGTTTTTTTTT
>NW_018204721.1:0-610 GCF_001263595.1 Phalaenopsis equestris | reverse complement strand
AAGGTTAGATAGGTTCAAATGTTAAATGAATTGAAACAACTCATTTGACATCTTTAGTCTCTCTTAACTATCAATATACTTTGTTGAGCCTTTTTGACAAAATTCCAATAAGGAATTTCTAGAAATGGATGTTATATAAGGATGTGTCGCTTGTTATTGAATTTATAGTAAATGTTGTGCTACACATCAAAATATATTCTAGGATTAGTTCAAAGTCAAAGCGAAATAAAGTTAGAATCACACTCATGTTGAATCTTGTTTTAACCTATGAAAGTATAAGGACGTGTTTTGCATCACGCCCTCTTCATATTATTTTAATGTTTAATTTTACAAATTTGGTTAAAATATGTTTGATCAACATGTTAATAGTTTTTTTTACATTTTATATTAAAAATATAATATAGTATTTATAAAAAAAACACTTAAAATAAAATTTATTTTTTTTCGAAAAATTATAAACATGAACTCCTTTGAGATTTACTCTCGTGCACAAAATCAACTTACTTTATACCCAACAGTTAGCAACCCATGCTCATAAAACTAATAATCTCTCAATCTCGTATTTAGTGGCAATGCATGGCCCTCGTCCAAGCTAAATATAAAAAAAAAA
>NW_018204720.1:0-610 GCF_001263595.1 Phalaenopsis equestris | reverse complement strand
ATCTTAAGCTTAATTAAAATCAAGCTAAACCAAAACTAAACTAATCCTAAGTGAAGCTAACAAAACAGCCTAGCTAATCTAAATTTGAACCAACTAAATCAAACCCATATATACATAATCTGAAGTAAACCTTGGTACAAAACCTCAAAGCTAAACTTAACTCAAAATGACATTAACTTAATAAACCTAAGTACAACAACTGAAAGCTAAACTTAACTCAAAATGAAGTAAACTTAATGTCGAGATAACTTAAACATAAACATAACAACAAACCTAGTTTAAATCTTAGAAAAAAACTAACAATAGTGATAATTAATCCAAAGATAAGCTAAACCTAAATGTTATTAGATTCAATACAAACTATCTTTGACTCAAGTTTAAAGCCAACCCAAATGAGATTGAGCTTATTTCCAACTTGAACCAAAACATAGTTGATACCCACATAAACTCTAATTTAACCAAATTGATACCCCCACATAAAAGCTTCAAACATTACCTTATAATTTGTGGTTAGTTAGAAAGGTATCAAAATTGATGAAACCTTAATTAAACCTTAACTAATCACCAAACCATCCACAAATATCCCAATTTCTTCCCAGGTTCATTTTTT
>NW_018204719.1:0-610 GCF_001263595.1 Phalaenopsis equestris | reverse complement strand
ATTATTCTGCCCTCATCGGACAGAAAAGAGTTTGTACAACATTGAAGTGTGGAGTTGGTTTTATCAAAAATCTCATCAAATTATATTTTTTTAGTTCTTCCCCTATTTAGATAAACCCTCAGATATTTAAAAGGAGTAGTCATGGAAGTGAATCCAGTGAGTTCAAGAGTCCAATGTCTGCAGGCTGTGGAGGCTCTTTTGCTGAAGAGAACTTGGCACTTTTCTCAGTTAACTTCAAGGTCTGATGTGTGTTGGAATTTCTGTAGACTGTCACGAAGAGTTTTGATAGCTGGTTTATTGGCTCTAGAGAAAATCAAGATATCGTCAGCATAGATTAGGTGTCTTATATCTATTTTAGATTTGTTGTGGTAGATGGTGTAGCTCTTCCTTTAACAATATCTATCAATTAGTTTGGAAAAATAATCCAGTGCTAGGATAAATATGGTTGGGGAATGAGGGCCTCCTTCTTTCAGACCCCTGGTGGCCTTGAAAAAACCATGATTCTTTCCATTTATCAACATTGAGTTAGCATTTCCTTCTAACCATCTTTTGATAGTTTGACAGGACTCAGTAGCGAAGCCTCTAGCTCTTAGAATCTCCATGATGAACT
>NW_018204718.1:0-610 GCF_001263595.1 Phalaenopsis equestris | reverse complement strand
TTATATATCTAACTCCTAAACTTCAATTTTTACATTGTTTATATCGGTGTTAGTTATGTTAATACATAGGTATTCAATGGAATTTATTGTAATGCGGGTAAACCAAAAAAGATTAGGTTTTAGAACAAATTTTAATTAATACCAAAATGTTTTCCTTCAAAGTTTTAATTTTCAAATGAAATAAATATTCTTAATGTTTGCCTTCATGGTAGGTATTGTACCACATTCTTTTTTATTTTAAATCAACATTTATATTATACTTTATATTTTATAATTGTTCATAAATATATTCATATATTAATAGTTTTATATACCATATTAGTGCTTTGGTTTATAAAAGTGCCGCCTAGCTCTGCGCTTTATGCCTTGAAGCTAAAATAAAGTCTTGCGCATTGCATTTTGTTTTGGGCTTTGAGAATACTGACTAAAGGTTAGTAAGTAGGAGTGCTTCCTTGTTTATTGTTTTGTTAGCATTGTTGATGTTATTGTTTTTTCCTGTAGGTTATTGTACCGTCGTATTGAAGTCTTCTTGATATCTATTTGACTGATTTGGTAATCTAGTTGCAGGTTCTGTGCAACATTAGGATATTGGGATCCTGAAATGGAAATC
>NW_018204717.1:0-610 GCF_001263595.1 Phalaenopsis equestris | reverse complement strand
TTTTTTTGGTGTGGATGGTTCTCTTATTTGAGGATCTTATCATGTTGTATTTTATTGTTTTGATTGATTTAGTTGTTTGAATTATTTTATTTAACCCAAACATTATTCAAATACTACAATTATGAGTTTTCTTACCATCCTTGCAATGCCCAAGGTTTTTTTATATACTACATTTGAGGTTCCAGTTATTTGTTAGTGTTTTTTTTGACCTATGACGACATCTGCAAATCATACCTACAATTCAGCTGACTTATTTTGTTATGATTGAATTACCTTTTTGATGTTATGTGTTGGACTAGTTCTTTGATGGCTTTCTTTTTATCCTCAAATGCCTATTGATTGTTACTTGTGGATATCATTTGTTGTATTGGCTCTTCTTTGCTAGTCATGTCTTCTATCCTCGGTTAACAATGCTTTTGGGATTAAATTCTCAGCATATTCTTGTTAAGTTCATGCCATTATTCTTGAACAATTTATTGCTTCAACCAATGTTATAGTTGATTTTTATTGTTGTTGATTTTAACCATCATAGTATTAATTGAGGTTATTATTTGGATATTGTGATATGCGATGGAAAATGGATGAAAAAGGCATTGAGATGGTAAATCAG
>NW_018204716.1:0-610 GCF_001263595.1 Phalaenopsis equestris | reverse complement strand
CAAGATATATGCTCCTATTTGTCACTAGCCACAATTGTAATTCTTAGTATTCTATCCAACTGTTCACTTATGTAATGAGAAGAGAAAGGTAGCCTTTTTATCTAGATTTCCACAAAACCAATTAATCTAGTTAGATTCAGATTTGGACTGTGTTGAGATTTAGGAGTAGTTCTTAGAAAATAACAGTAATCGTCATTTTAAACTAAGACCTTAGCATAGTAGACTATAACTCCTCCTATTAGACTCATTACCTCGTTTTCCTATGGGTTTGACATCCTAGACTTATTTGAGCCTAAACTACTGAAACAATACACATATACTTACATGAGAAATCTTGGTGTGCAAGAAAATTTGAATTTAAGAAGTTATTAATTTTCTAGGTTCCAAACCAAGTTTTCTGGTGCTATTACAGGAACTTTCATTAGTATAATAATAGTTGAGGCATATCAAGTTTCTAGCATCGTTGCCGGGGAAGTGATGACAAAGAAGTTATTAGGAGAATTTTAGTTGAATCTATTGGACTCAAATTTGAAAATTTTAGTGTTTTTATAGTGTTTTTAGCTATTGTGTGTTCATTAAAAAGCAAAAAATTCTTTGAAGAATTTTTTTT
>NW_018204715.1:0-610 GCF_001263595.1 Phalaenopsis equestris | reverse complement strand
CACTTAGTGGGATAAAGGTTTTGTTGTTATTGTTGCTGTTGTTGTTGAAGTTGGCCGAGTCCCCTAAAGCTATGGCGAATGAAATGAGTTGTAAGCTTTATTTATCCAAGAATATCTTACACATATATTATAGTTGGCATTGACAGTTTTATCAAAAAAAAAATTTATTCCAGTTTGTCAATTTTTCATTTATCTAACACTTATAATTGATTTGACTTATTTTTCTTGCAAAAAGAGGAGATTAACTAACAAAATGTTTAAACAACTAAGATTAAAGAGAAGATTGCAATTGATAAACAATATATTTGTAAGAGGTTAAATTGAGTTCATATATTAAAACGTGCAAAGTATACATAGCAAGATTCAAGTTTGCGTTCTCTCCATAATATGGTGAATATGTATAATGTCACTTGCATGCTTTCAGAAAAAAAATTATTAAAAAAAAAAAATTCAAAAGTTCAAAGAGTCAAGACTAATAGAGCTTATGATGTAATATGATCTCTTTTGATTTTAGTTTTACTTCACATCTTAAGAAAGAAATTATAGATTATATTTGTCAAGCATTACAAAGAAAGTGACAATATACCTTGAAAGCAATGCATTTAGAGTC
>NW_018204714.1:0-610 GCF_001263595.1 Phalaenopsis equestris | reverse complement strand
AAAAAAAATTGATTTTCATTTAGATTAACATTCTATAAGAATCTTCCAAAATCTCTTTTAAAGTCCCAAGAACATTCTGGAAGGTTCTAACAACTTTATACAAAACTTAAACTAAGAACTTGGGATATTTACATTATTTCTTCACAAAAATAACTTTTTAAATCATTATCTAGGTAGAAAAATGAGAACTTGCATTTGCTTCCTAGTTTTTTTTATTGTTAGGATTTAAATTAGGATTTATTGTATATTTAATAATACTGTTAATGATCTTAGAAATATATAAATAGGGATATGAGCAGCAAATTTATTTAATTATGAACCGATTCAAGGCATCTGGCTAACCCAACCTGTTAGGCAATTGGATCAAAGCACTTCATATGATTCCATGGCATCTTATGCAAGTTAATGATTTAGTCTGATACATTGCCACAAATGATTAGTGGCTAGCTACCAGTGTCATGATGTTGTGCACACAATCTAACTTACTATGTACTATTGGCACGTCCACATAGTTGGCCCAACTATTACTAGTATGTTCATTGATTTTTAGCTGTTACATTTGTGGCACCCCTTTTCTTTCTTATTTCTATCACAATTAACCTTTTTTTTT
>NW_018204713.1:0-610 GCF_001263595.1 Phalaenopsis equestris | reverse complement strand
GGAGAGATAGAGAGAGTTTATTGAATCCAGAGAAAACTTTGGGGTTTAATTTGATTGCCATAAGCATAAGACTAAAAAAGTACAGATGACTTTGATGTGTTTTGCTTTATTATTGAACCCATATTTATAGGTTCGATTTAGAGTTCAATGCTGTAGAAAAGGCAACTTTTTGAGCTACATTAGAAAGTAAATAATTTGACTAAACAATTGCTTGCTATAAATATTCCCGAGGTTTGTAACTGGAATACATGGAAACACTAGTTGATTGAGTGAATTTATAGCTGAATAAATGCTGATGATTAGCTGAAATTATTGCTTGGTTGAAGTTGCTCACTTGCTTGATCAAAGTTGGTGAGTGGTTGCTGAGCCTGTGCAAGTTCAAGAGGCTTATTGTGAGTTCAATATGGTTTTCTTAGCTTAGGTGATTGTGGTCTCAGCGAGTTAAGATTAATTTTGGTATGTTCATGCTGGGCATGGTGAATTCACTGTATCTTGACTACTATTATAAAGTAGAAAATTCCTAGTGATGAAGACTTTCTCAATAGTAAGGGGTATGGCGTTGTCATGATATATATGGCTTGAGAATGGTAAATAGGAAATAGGAAAAAAA
>NW_018204712.1:0-610 GCF_001263595.1 Phalaenopsis equestris | reverse complement strand
TTGACAGGTTTGATGAATATGTTAGAAGTTTTCATTTCCTTACCTACTCTTTGCTTCTGGGGTTTAATTGGTACATTCAATTATAATGTCCTGGTATGAAGAATTTGATATTGGTAGTCGACAACTGAAGTCTCTCAAATGTGGGTAGGCTGCTTTCAAGAGAAAATTTTTTGCATGGTTTACTTGTGGTTGCAGTGATAGCCAAGATGCATAGCGGAATCTGACACACTAAGGCATTTTTATCCTCTAGTTAATTGAAGTGCAAGTATTACCAAATTTATGAAATGTATTGTACTATATAAAAACTATCTTATAAATCAAAATGATGAAATGAGCTATAAATTTTTGGTCAAATAGTAACTTGGATAATTATCATCTAAATAAGTAATCGGGGATGCCAATGAACAGTGCATGATATTAACCCATCACTGCCTACACACGCTCAAATCACTTTGCAGTGTGGTGCCACTTTTACTAGTTTTTACGTTCTATGTCCATTTTTTTTTTGCAAAACAATGTACAATTCTTATCATTCCTCTCCAAACCACAAATAGAGCACTGTTTCTTTGGTGTGGATTATCTTTTTTTTTTTTTTTTTTTTTTTTTTTTT
>NW_018204711.1:0-610 GCF_001263595.1 Phalaenopsis equestris | reverse complement strand
CACATTAGTCGAAATCGAGAGTTGTGTGAACCATGATAACGTTTGTTGCTGTAGAGAGAGAAGTTGAGAGTTGCATGAGTTGTGATACCTTATGTAGGCCACAGATGTCAGAGTTGTGAGTTGCATGAGATGTGAGCAGTTGGTCACACAGGCCGGAGCGATCAATTGCAATTATGTACTAGAATGCAGATGCCCTAGTTAAGAGTTGTCTGAGTTGCAATAATATTTGTAGGTCGTAGAGGCCGGATTTGAGAGTTGCATGAGCTGTGAGAAGTTATAATGTCATAGGCCAAGGAAGCAGGAGTTGCGAGCTGGATAAGTTATAATATAGATGTAAACAACATGCAAGAAAATGGTAAGGTAGTTAGGAATTTCCTCCCAAGTTTCCATTCTATAACTCACCCACCCTAAACAAAATACAAATATTAAATTTTAAATATTTACTATGTAAATATATAAGAATTACATGCCATGTAAGGAATTTTTTTTATTTTTTTTAAAAGCCAATGCGCACGTATACCGCCAAACACAAGGATGACGAGGAGGTAGGACCTGCGACTAAACTCCTCGCATCTGCGGCGAGGCGCAAAGGTCGCTGCCTGGACCGAGC
>NW_018204710.1:0-610 GCF_001263595.1 Phalaenopsis equestris | reverse complement strand
CATTTTCTTTGAAACTCTATTATTATGATGGTATATGTGAATTTCCAGAAGACATGTGACTGTTTACTCAGGTTGTCAATTACTCAAGTTGAGCCTTGTATACTGAATAAAGTTGTATTGATTACTGAATGAAATTGCCTCGAATAGAATTCACTTTTAATAGATTTATATCAAATGGGATTAAGTCTATCATGAGGAATATTATTCTTTTTCTTTCTACCTCGTGTTAATTTTTATACTCTTGCTCGGGCACATATTTGCATGTTCAAAACGAAAATGCCATTTATTTTAGTTTGACTGACCTGTGTAATATTCCGATATGACTCCTATCCATAGCGAATTGATGAAAAGACCATAGCGTGGATGTCAGGTGACACTTTTAAAGAAGAATGGACTCACATTATTGTCTATATTAATGAATATTTCTGATAGCTCTCCGCTACTGGGGAAAAGATAAATCTAGGCGCTTTGACAAGTGGGCTCAGTTTATCCACTTCCTTAGTCTTATTTGGTTCAGTTAATTCGATAGGTGGGCTTGGTTCAGTCATTCGACATGTGTGCTCAATTCAGTCATTTCAGCACGTAGGTTTTGTTCAGTCACTTTGATAGG
>NW_018204709.1:0-610 GCF_001263595.1 Phalaenopsis equestris | reverse complement strand
TATATATATATTGTTTTGTTTATAAATCAAATGCTACATTTATGATTTTGCATCACTCAAAATTTAAATATATTGAGCGCACAATATTTTTTATTTAAAACGAGACATAAATTCACGTTTTTGTTCCTATAAAATTTATACATATAAGTTGGTATTATAATACTCGAATGTTGGAGGGGATAGAATGCGCGTGTATATGCGTATAAAGAGAAGGGAATTAGTGGCACGTTGGATTGTTGCTTTTTGATGGTGGGAAGCATGTATTAAAATACTGGAGGCATGCGAGGGAGCTGAGGGTTGTTTTCTTTCAGAATATTGCTTTATGTAAATGGGTCGAATTTACAAATCTGTTTTGTTCTCACGTGGCACGTGGGACGGTCACCTCTATATTTATTTAGAGCTTTATTGTTCTGTTGTCATGAAATTTGATTTAGTAGTGATTTTCTCAAGTAAGGATGGCTCATGATTTGGCATTATACGAGTCAATCCCAACTCAAAATCAGCTAGCAAATTGAATGAGTCAGTTGTTTGGGTTGTAGGCTTGACTCGTTAAGCTTGATTTGGGATGTAAAAATATGTAATTTTAAGGCGATTATGGAGATTAACTCAG
>NW_018204708.1:0-610 GCF_001263595.1 Phalaenopsis equestris | reverse complement strand
CGCTTGTTATTAATTTTAAAAGCAAATTGTATTATATTATTGTTTTTTATTTTTATTTGAGAATGGCGAGGTTGGTAATACAAACCATTTCCCCAAAAAAAAACCCTAATTGGAGCCGCCGCCTGCACCTCCACCTCCCATGGGCTTCGACGTAGGCATCGTCCCCTACAATCCCGATGGCTGGGGTCCCCCAGATACCCCCGCCATCCCCCTTCTTCCCCGCCGCGACGGAGCTTCCACCGCCGCTCACGTTCCCTTTGCTCCTTTCTCTCGCTCCGACAAGCTTGGCCGCATCGCGGACTGGACTCGCAACACCAACTTCATCAATCCCTCCATCCGCCCGGGATCCAACCGCGACGCCGTATTTGATTTCGCTCTCGATGACTCCGCTGCACTCGCCGCCGCCGCCGATAACGACTCCTCTTTCCGCCTGGTGGATGGGAAGCCTCCTCCTCGCCCCAAGTTTGGTCCACGATGGCGCTTTCAACAGCGTCCGCAGCTCCCTCAGCGGCGCGATGAGGAAGTGGAGGCTCGCAAGCGAGAGGCGGAGAAGGAGCGTGCTCGCCGGGACCGGCTGTACAACCTTAACCGCTCCTCCGCCCCCGGACCC
>NW_018204707.1:0-610 GCF_001263595.1 Phalaenopsis equestris | reverse complement strand
GGCATTTACACACATACCACCCAATTTCTATTTATCACCTAGACTTCAATTTTTACACCTTACCACCCAAAATTTTCGCATATCTCAGCAAAAATATCACTTTTTAAGCTTTTAGAAACTGGAATATACATTTTTATTGCATAGAAAAGGTGTCATGTATGAAAAAATTGAAGTTTAGGTGCTGCATATGTAAATAAATATGAATTATGTGTGGAAAGTATGTAAATCTTCCTAAAAATTCAAGTAATGTTGAACTCAGAATTGTTATTTAGTTATGTATTACATATTCACATTAATTTTAAATTAAAAGTACGAAAAATTTATTTTCCCAACAAATGCCAGCTCAATTAGTACGAGGGAAAATTGACGCTTGCGAAATCCTTTCCGCGGCTTTGATTGGCTTTCATACCGCGTGTTGTCTGCTCCGCGAATCAGCTCCGCGGAAAGAATTCGCCTCATTGCCGCTTAGTTTCTTTTCGGTTTCATCAATCATTATCATTAAATTAATAACTACCATCATTACATAGCAAAGAAGTATCATACGAAACAACAATTGCAGAGTATTTTTTGGAGCGGCAAATCATTCAAAATGTCGTGATAACCTCGAAAA
>NW_018204706.1:0-610 GCF_001263595.1 Phalaenopsis equestris | reverse complement strand
CCTATTTTTCTATTTATCCAGCTCAGCCGCCGCGTCATCCTATGATTTTTTGAAACTCCACGTGTCGTACTTTGATTCGGTGTCGCCAGCCGACTCAATCGCCACACATCTCGCATTCATGAATTGTTCCATCATCCGACTTCATCTCAACTGTCCACCCAATAAATACAGAAATAGACGAAATCTGTTCTTCGTCCCTGATCAGCCTAAATCGAGAGCCATCCACAGTAAATCACCTCATTCTCACTCAATACTCAATGAAATTAAGTGACATTTGTTCCTACATGTGCATCCAACTAAGACATACATATCTATATGGTTGATCATTCATGGAAGTAAGCTCTTCATAAAAGCCTAAACCAAGCTCGATTTGGCAGAAAGTGCCTCATACCTTGGTCAAAGAGGTGTAGCCTCAATTAGATTTGTTGTTAAGCTTTGTTGTGAGCTGGTACACCTCCACCAAGTCTCATCTTGAGCTGAGAATGAGTCGAAGTACGAATTTGATTGAAGGGTGATTCGGGTTTAGTCTAGGGCTAGGTTAGTGAGCTCAAAATGATGGGGCTTTGGTTGGGGATGTCCTATTTGGCTCTGGTGAAGCTTATGGGACAAT
>NW_018204705.1:0-610 GCF_001263595.1 Phalaenopsis equestris | reverse complement strand
GGAAAATTGATTACACCTTCTGAATATCCATCAAAAGCCCGCCCCTTTTTTACTTCCTTCTTTAACTATAAAAAATTGGTACAAGAAATTACATTAGATTCAATGAAATGACACATAGAAAAACCATTTATATATCATGAAACAATTAATTTTCTATGAAGGCCTAATTATCTCAAAAAAGTTAGACATTTAGAATTTAAAAGCTAAAATCCTGAAGGAGCTTTGGATTTAATCTAGCACCATTTATGATGCAACACATCAAGTACATATTGGCCTTCATGCAACACATCAAGTATGTATTGGTTATTTTACCTCTAATTAAAAAAAAAAATGCAATTTGATATTTTTTTAATCGTAATTTTAGCTCTTTTAAAGAACTTTGTGGTGACTAAGATCAATCAGTGTAGGAATTCATAATGAAGATTCAATTGCATGGCCAATATACAAGTTGGCCGAGTAAGTTCCTTCAATTCAAGCATCGCAGATACAAAACTCTACAAGCCACATCATCCAAGCCATATTTTTGGCTGGATAACTAATGAAATAATTGCTCCAAAAAAAAATTAATTTGTACATTCATAACGTGGGCTTAAATAGGGTATTACAAGGT
>NW_018204704.1:0-610 GCF_001263595.1 Phalaenopsis equestris | reverse complement strand
TTTTTTTTTTTTGGTTACTTTGTTTCTAGAGTGCATATGATAAAATAGCAGGATTGAAACCTTACTTGGAAAGCAGGTCCAGTCTCAGCAGAATTCATAATGCTCCAACCCCCCATAAAAGCAAATAGGAAAAGCCTTCTAAGGATGGTATCAACAGGAGGAACTTCAACATAAGCAAGTAATCTTTGAACCCAAGGAGGAGATTCCTCAACTTGCTTCTTCAGCCTGCTTTTAAGATTGATTTTTGTTTTCTTGCGCAGCCTGAAGCTTGCCATTAATAACTTTTCAAAAGCACCCTCAATGGACTCCACACTTGCTTCATGGCCAGCATATTGTTCCAGAAGATAATTTCGTGCTGCTAAAATTTCTTCTTGAGAAGCATCCCGAGTTAAACCAAGCCTCTTAAAAGGATCCCATACATGCATTCGAGGGAATTTCATAACATTCTCTGGGACATGATATGCAAAAGTTTAAGCCAGATACAAAAAAAAAGGATCCCATACATGCATTCGAAGGAATTTCAGAACATTCTGTGTGACATGATATGCAAAATTTTAAGCCACATACAAAAAAACCAAGTGCCATAGGGAATATTTGCAATGGATCTTAT
>NW_018204703.1:0-610 GCF_001263595.1 Phalaenopsis equestris | reverse complement strand
ATATATAACTTTTACTCGCAGTTAGTTAATTAAGCAAATTTATGTTAACTTTAAAAAAATTTTGAATCAATTAAATTTGAAAAAATATGAAAAATCTAATTAAGGAGTTTTGGTGATGTGTATTTAAAGTCAGTCAGTAATTTTTTCTAGGTGATTAGTAACATAATTAGCGTGCAAAGCCTAATTAAATAAATTGAAAGCATATAACAAAAAAGTTTGGAATCAAATGACCCTATAAACTACAAATGTGATCAAAATCATAAAATGAGCAATTAGGTATATGAATACAAAATAATATAATAATTAAAGTCATTTTCATATAAAGAAAAATATGAATTAAATCAAATAAATTGAAATCCACCTCAAATAAATATCCAAAAATTATAGGATACCATTTCTAAGTTCTAAAATAAATTTGAATATAATAACTAATTTTATTATATGTTTATTTTCTTTGAGATTATAGATATAATTATACATGATCAAAATGCATTGAATTGCAGGCATACACACCCACTAAACTAAGCCTATAGACATTGAAGATCCTCATTCTTAACTCCAAAGATTAACTTGTGAGAAAGCATTAAGCAATTCATTAGATGATATCAAA
>NW_018204702.1:0-610 GCF_001263595.1 Phalaenopsis equestris | reverse complement strand
CATTTCTTACTTCATCTCCCTCCTTTCTAGCTTCCCGACTACTCGATTCATCTTCCTCTTTTCCTTCGGTTCCATCATTTCCTCTCCTTCAATGAATATTAACGGGAAGTTACAGTACGAACTTTAACTTTGAATGTGAGAGAATAAAATTGTGACCAGAAGACCGCCATACCGTACAAACAGGTCTTAAACTCCAAATTAGACAGTAAGAGCTCACCCATAAGAGTATCTAAGTCGACCCTTCATGAAGAGAAATTCGATTAAGGTGGAGAAAAGGTGGGGGCACTAGCACTTCCAAATTCTTTCGAGCTAAGAAATGTTTCAAGTGTTACAATTTTGGACACATTGCATCTCATTGCCCAAACAAGAGTTTCACTAAGTAACGAAAGAAATAGATACTAACACTGGAGAATGTCAGGTTGCAACGAAAGGATACAAGTTTCCAGTCGATGAGGAAAAGATGTTAGTGATTCGACATATCCTTCATAATGAGCTCACAAGTGAGCAAAAGTGGCTTAATCACATCTTTTAGATGCTTTCAAAGAATAAGGAGAAGACTCACCTAGCTGAGAAGAGTGATGCAAGAGAGGTCCCCCAAGATCTCTCAAGT
>NW_018204701.1:0-610 GCF_001263595.1 Phalaenopsis equestris | reverse complement strand
GAAAGTTGCACGATAGCGCTATCATGGGCATTCGGGCGTGCTCAAAACATACTTGAGGATAACAACATAATTGTATAGAGTGGGAATGAGAAAAGAAGTGGAGGACAACACAAGTACATAACAATAGCACTTCAGGGGTCGCTAGAATCTCTGGCATTACCAGTGAAGCTATGAGAGGATTTGGCGATGGATTTCATTGACGGCTTATCTTAGTCTGAAGGATTTACGGTCATCTTGGTGATGATGAACTTGTTGAGCAAGTATACTCACTTTGTCCCTCTGCATCATCCCTGTATTGTTGTTTTTGTTGTCATTGTTTTTACACGAGTGTCTATTTGTATGGGATTGCAAAATCGATAATGTCATAGCAAGACAACGTCTTCTTGAGTCCCTTCTAAAGAGAACTATTTAAAATAGAGTGGACCGTATTGAAGAGAAGTAAAACATGCCACCCACAAAATGATGGATAGCATGAAATTGTTCATTAGAGTGTGGAGATCTATTTGCATTGCTTTATTTTCAACACATTCAAGCAAGGGGCTAAATAGCTACACTGGGCAGAGTATTTGTACAACAGGTCATATCATACAACTTCTCATACCACTCCATT
>NW_018204700.1:0-610 GCF_001263595.1 Phalaenopsis equestris | reverse complement strand
TTGAATATTTCTTGCTCAAAAAGCCATCTCGAGATTCATGTCATGCCTCTAGATGTATGTCAGACGATGAGAATTTGTTGATGGCGTATCGACTATAAATTTTAAGATGATTATGATTTATTTCTTAAATTATATAAAGATCATGCACACATACGCATAGGGAGAGAGGAATTTATAATTTCAGAGCAGCAAAACTCGTAGAAGCCTATCATTTTCTATAACAAAAAAAGGCAGAAATATAATGTAATAATTCATAATACTGGAGACTATCTCATGAAGTGGTTAGGAGTGTTGAAGGCAGATAACTTCAAGAATGATTTAAAACAAAAAGGCCAAAATCATATTTCTCGATCAACAAAATAGAGAGAATTTGGCACAATCTTGGTATCTACCTATTTGCAATCTTCTGAATAATCTAATGCTATTGATGATTCAATCAAGCAATGGTGCTTGCAATAATTCTCTTGAGAAGGTATAAAAGTCAGATTTAGTGTTTCCATTTATTTGTAAGCAAGAATAATTCAATGCTACAAAAGATTTGTGATTTCATCGCATGTAAAGGTTGAGATAGCGCTTCCCACCCAAAATAGTCAATTTCAATCACAATCAT
>NW_018204699.1:0-610 GCF_001263595.1 Phalaenopsis equestris | reverse complement strand
ATATATATATATGTATGTATATATATATATGTTTGTATGTATATCTCCCTAAAATACACAGTAGCACGAGGATCTTTCTTATTTTTATTCAAGTAAGATTATACTGAACCGATTCAATGACATTTGATACAATTATGAATACGAGTTTTTTAAATGTATGAAGATTTACATAAAAACACTTAATTCCTATTTATTTACATATCTAACTTCTAAACTTAAATTTTTACATACATTCCACGTGACAGATGCATGAAAAGGTGTATTTCAATTGAAGGTTAAAATGATGGTACTATTGATATGACATGAATGATTTGGGTGGTATAAATTAGAAAAAATAAATTAGCTGTTAGATATTATGTAAAAAATGCAGGATTGGGTCGTATGTATATAAATGCCTCTTAAATGTAATGCTACCTAAATTACTATGAACCAAACATCATAGTTTAATTTATTGAGTAGGTTAGGCTTACAATTGTATTTTTTCTGAATATTGTGTCATCCCATCCCAAATATTAACGAAACGAACCTTATCATTTAACAAATTCTCACCATCCATACATATTTTTAAGGATTTATACATTTAACTAGTCGGGTCACATTCCATGCAGAG
>NW_018204698.1:0-610 GCF_001263595.1 Phalaenopsis equestris | reverse complement strand
AATTTAAGTTTAGGTGTAGGAAAGACAAATCCCAAGAAAATTAAGGTTTGCTAGGCTTTGATGCCAAATGCCTTCGTTTTAGGGTTTCTAGAAGGTGTTTAAAAGGTGCATCAAGCAAGAAGTTGATTGTGAAATAGTAAGGGGATGATAATATATTAAGTCGATGATGTTTGGAAGGGAATATGAAGCTTTTGGTGGTTATTTGGGCTAAAATAACGACCTTCTTCAATAATCAATGCCAAATCATTGGGCATTGATTTTCATCACTTTTAACTTTCTGGTGAAAGAGATTCACTTTCTTCTCTTGAATTGTCAGTCACGCTTATGACTATGAGGGACCTCTCTGAGTTTCTCCTTCTAAAGGCGGCAAGCCTTTGTTGTAGTTGGAATATCTCATTTTGCATATCTTCTATTATAACTTTTTGACACCTCTTTGCATATTTCTTTTAAACTGCATTGTGTCTTTTTTTGTCAATTAGGGTTTTGGTGGATGTAAGATTGTAGATCAAAGGTTGACTGAGGGCTTATGTTTTAGGTAGCAGGTTCGGGACCGATTTTTGGTGGATATAGGAATATTAGTTTTTGAAATTTAAGTTTAGGTGTAGGAAAG
>NW_018204697.1:0-610 GCF_001263595.1 Phalaenopsis equestris | reverse complement strand
TTCGGCTCGCTAAGCAAACGAGTCAAACACGAACAAAATTTTTGAGCCGAAATATAAACGAGCCAAACACGACACCCCTATCCAAAAATTGCCTTTCCTTTTATTTTGACGACACGTCGAAATTTATAAAAATAAATAAATATAAAAAACGGCAGGTCCCAATTATTTTGCACGCGAATGCCATTTATAATTTGCCAAGACATGTTTTTTGACAGTATTCGGAGAAAAAGACAGACCAAACGGTGGCCGCACAAGTAAAAGAAGCATTTTTCAGACGCATACTACCTCTAAAATGTCATTTTTAGGGACCGCAAAGAAGGAAAATTGGATTTTATAATTGCTTTCCCATTGTCTACTATGATAATCCATGAATAGAGTCGACAGTTTTTTCAAAGAAATACGTGCCGGGCACACGAAATGTCATTTTAGCCCTGAAGGACAATTTTATGTATGCTTGAAAAGCTGTATTTCACTTTTTTTTAATTGATAATGGGTTGTTTTTAATATGATATAAGAGATTTAAGTGATATGAACATAAAAATCATAAATTAAGTATTCAATATGCAAATAAATAAGAATCTTGTGGTTGTATGTACAATTATAGTGCAAC
>NW_018204696.1:0-610 GCF_001263595.1 Phalaenopsis equestris | reverse complement strand
AATTATGTCATCTACATACACAACAAGTATGGTAACATGACCTTCATATCGTAGAAAGATCACTGTGTGGTATGCATTGATCTGTTGATATCTCATTTCAATCATCACTATTTTAAACTTGTCAAACTAGACTCGAGGAGACAACTTCAAGCCATATAGTGATTTTCTGAGCCTAAGCACCTTGACCACTATCTTGGATGTTCCGAATCCCGACGGTATCTCTATATATTTCTCTTCCAGTAGCTCTCCATGAAGAAAAGCATTCAGATCAATTTGGTGTAACTTTCATCCACCATTCACTACCAAAGAAACCAGTGTCCTTACCATGCTCATCTTTGTTATTGGTGCATAGTTTTTATTGTAGTCAATGTCATACGTCTGATTGTACCCTTTTGTCATTAGTCGAGCTTCACATCTCTCCACCTTCCCTTCGGGAATCTGCTTCACCGAGAAGATCCACTTGCACCCAACTACATTCTTCCCAGCTGGTAGTGGTACAATATCTCATGTTCGATTTAAATCAAGAGCACCAAGCTCATTCATCACTGTTTTCCACTAGGAATTCTCCTTAACAACCTGCCAACACTTGGGTATAGAGATAGAGTCCAAT
>NW_018204695.1:0-609 GCF_001263595.1 Phalaenopsis equestris | reverse complement strand
CACACACACACACAAAGGGAGAGAGAGTGAGAGAGAGATTTGGGAGGAAAGAAGAGTGATGTTTAGGTTTTTGTTAAAGTTCAAATTTTTTTTACACGACCAAAAGCTTATTTAAAAATTTAGTATGAGCTAATGTGATCATATTGGTTTCATATGCATGATAATATGCCATTAAATAACATGTTCATTGATAAAGTTAACTCCACCAAACATTCAATAAAAGAACTATGTTTTTTTATGAAGAGATTAAGCATTATTGTTTCAATCATATTTCTTCCTCTTATAAGCATTTGTAAGTCATCATGCCAAACACACAGTGATAAATAGACAAAGGCATCATAGGTTGAGGATATGTGTTAAAAGAGGTATAACCTCAAGTATGATAAATGTCTCATAACATATACAATAAACATAACTCATGCATCATTTGCTAAAGTGTCGTGGCTCAATCTATAACTCATCATCTTTTATGCTAGAGAGGTTGGTAGGCAGGCAACAACAATTATTTTTGGAAAATATTAAGAACCCTTAAAATTTGCTTTAAATATTTCTAAACATAAAGTAATTAGTTTCAAGAACTAAAAAACATAAAAATATACTAAAGAATAT
>NW_018204694.1:0-609 GCF_001263595.1 Phalaenopsis equestris | reverse complement strand
AATTTATCAGCACATCACTTTTATTATTTAATATTATAGTTCTGATGAGTTTTTGCATAAATTTATGTGTCCTTGTAACAAGAAAATAATAAATAAAAGGGTTAAAAAGTAAGTATTTGGTTTTATCTTCTATAACAGTTTGACAAACTAATTTACTGCTAATTTGCAATTTCATAGGGTTCGTCCTCAACAAAATGAATGCATTGCATTGCTTTTACATGAGTCTTGAAACCTTAAAAGCTAAATAAATGCAATATAAAATTAAAAATGTATTAAAAATCCATTTTATAGTGCAATTTTTATTTAAAATTTGTTGGATTTCAATTACAACGCTTTATGTAAAGTGTGGAAGTCACCACCTTTCGCACACCACCACCCACCACTTGTTGCCCACAACCAGTCACTGCTTGCCACCCATCACCTGTCGCCTTATGCCCGCCGTAAGCCACTGTACCAAGCCTGTCGCCACCCCCGACCATCGTCCCCACCAATGGCTACCACCAACATTGGTACCGGATGAATCTTTTTTGCATTGAATTTATTTTTCTTTAAACTAAATGAGAAAAATATAAAGTAGTGCATTTATTTTATAATGAGCCAAGTAGTTCA
>NW_018204693.1:0-609 GCF_001263595.1 Phalaenopsis equestris | reverse complement strand
GTTCCCAATGCAGTTCGGGTGAACAAGACATACTACCAACTTCTAGTGGGGAAACTCATTTAACTAGCCCATACACGCCCGAACATTTGTCACACCATTGGTGTTGTCAGTCAGTTCATGCATGATCCCTACGAGCAGCACCTCACTGCTGTAGCTCAAATTCCACTTCTTGAAAAGCACACCGGGCTCATGTTTTTTGTTTTCGTCACATCTCTTGCTCTGTTGTTGTTTATGCGAACGTCGATTGGGCTGGGTTCGTCCATGATCAGCGTTCTACCTCAGGTTATTGTTCATTTGTGTGGGGAAACCTTATCAGATGGAAAAAAAAAGCAGTCCATTGTTTTTCTGAATAGTGTTGAAGCAGAGTTTCGGTCTATGTCCCTTGGAGTATGTGAAGTCTTTTGGTTGCGCATCATGCTCTGCGAGTTATGTATGCCGGTCTACTCTTCCTATGCATTTGTTCTGTAATAGTAAAGCCGCCATCAACATTGTCAATAATTGGCCCAACATGATCATACCAAACATGTGGAGATTGGTCGTCATTTTATTAAGGCGATGCTTAGTTATGTGGAAATTTATGTTCCATTCGTTCCTTCCACTGGCCAACCA
>NW_018204692.1:0-609 GCF_001263595.1 Phalaenopsis equestris | reverse complement strand
TTTTTTTTTTGACTCATTTGCCATAACTAGTCCTTTCATCTATCATGTGGGCATGTGGGTCCACCCCAACATTTGGTGGTTTCATGTTTTAATTTTTAGAATGCATTCCCTACCCATTGGGACCAACATTTTTGGCTCTTGATCATAATTGTGATATGAGAAAATATCCAAATATGCTTTATATTAGGAAGATTTACAAATATACCGGTCAATTCCTACGCATATAGATATCTAACACTAGGGGTGTGAACGAGTCGAACTTGAGCGAGCAGAGCATATGTTCATGTTTGACTTGTTTATAAATATTTTTTTGTTCAAAATAGCTCGTGAACAGTTTGGTTGTGTTCGGCTCGAAAAAAATATTTGTGTTCTTTCTCAGCTTGTGTTCGACTCGAATCAACTTGGTTAAATTAATTAGATAAATATATGTAGGGTGTTGAATTCGAATCTGTATCATTTTTATGCAAAAACACATGATCACACAAGCTATGATGATTTAAATTTCGATATAAATATATAAAATATATTATTCTACAAATAAAATATATAATTTTTTTTATTATTATTTTGAGCTAAGACGAGCCGAATATGATCGAACAAAGGGTTGTT
>NW_018204691.1:0-609 GCF_001263595.1 Phalaenopsis equestris | reverse complement strand
TCTATCTTGAATGAAGGCCAAGGATTTGATCTGATCTGTTGTGTGCTTATAAAGCCATAAAATAGATGCCAAAGTACTTAATAGAGAAACGAATCAAATCAAGGGAGAACAATAAAATAAATGGGTTATTAATGTGTTATTAATAAATTTTTATTGGCACTCATGTTCTCGATGTATTTTAAGCTAGAAATACTCAGAATTGAAATTCACGATTATTCAGATGCGGCCCGATTGCAATAAGTTTATAATCAAACTAAACGACGTCTTGACATGATAAACCGAATGATAATGTATGCGATCTGATTGACGTCGAAAGAAGATCAAATCAAATACATGAAGTATCGTTGAAGGCTGATACATCAAGTGGAATATAAAGTAATTTTAAAATTTGATATGTTTATATTCAAACCAAGTATTTTGATGAGAGGAATCCAACAAGCATAAGATCATCTAATTCTGAAGTTGCAAAGATAATTAAATGTTAAAAAAATATAGTCCGTCTGATAGAGTGTCTTGAGAGATTGATCAATTTTGCCAAAATGTCCCTCCCAAAAATCATAAATAAACCTTTATTTTTTTATTTATGAGAAGAATAGAAGAGAAGAATGA
>NW_018204690.1:0-609 GCF_001263595.1 Phalaenopsis equestris | reverse complement strand
CCCCCCCAAAATCCTGGTACACCCTTCTGCCTGAGTGGTAGTTTTTCTTAGCTTGATTATTTGGTTGGACTTATGTCAGTTATGCTGCTTGTTGATAGGACCCAAACAAAACTCTTTCTTTTTTGCTTTCACCTTTTGTAGACTTTTTGATGAGGCATGTAGAAAAATGTTGAAGCTTCACCACTACTTAGGAGTGATCGTCTACATGTCTAAAGTCTTTTTCCTTATTTCCTACTTGGAATTTCACATTTTTTGTGTCATGGTGTTATTCATTTATTACATTTTTGGTGTTTTAACATTGTCGTACCTAACCATTTTCATAGAATGGAAGACAAGTACATTAGGATTATTTATATGACCCCATGGTGCCATCCTTTTTCTTGAGGATAGCATTTTACTTGTGTTATATGACCCATTTAAGAGTTTGTACTTCTTATACTCAACTTCTTAATGTCTTTATTGCATTGATCTACCTTTATTGCATTATTTATAACATGATGGTTGTATGTGTTATGTTTTTCGAGCTTAGCTTTTCATGAAACTGATTTTCATATTGTTCATTTTTATGCTTGAAGTGTTTTTCTTTGTCCAGGTAAAACATTTTTTTTT
>NW_018204689.1:0-609 GCF_001263595.1 Phalaenopsis equestris | reverse complement strand
GTCGGCGTTGCACTAAACGGAACGGAGCTTCACCGATAGGTCAAAGGTCAAACAAGCCTTAATCTTTTCCTCTATGCATGGATCTGTTTATCATCCCCACCTCTCCCTCCCTCAAAAAGCTTCTAAACAACTGTCTTATGTCCCTCTTTATCCTCCTTCCTCTCCTCACCATCATCTATTTCTCCACCACCATTAATCAAACCTTATCTCTATTCTCCTTCCCTCAGCTCTCCATTAATGGCCGCTCGGAAAGCTGTGATTTTTCTAACGGAAAATGGGTTTTTGATGAATCTTATGCTCAATATTATACGGAGGAATGCCCCTTCCTCGACCCTGGATTTCTCTGCCGCTCTAATGGAAGGAAAGATATGAGCTATCTTCAATGGCGATGGAGCCCTCGCAGCTGCGACATGCAAAGGTTCTATTTTTATATGGCATTATATAATTTGTTTGATTTACCTATTTACCCGCAAAAGTTTTATGTATTTATGTATCCAACACCTAAACTTTTGTATTTACAAATTACATACAGACCACCCAAATCTTGTTCTTTACAAATCAACCATCTTTCAAGTTCTCACTCAAATATCAAAATTCACGGCAAAACCC
>NW_018204688.1:0-609 GCF_001263595.1 Phalaenopsis equestris | reverse complement strand
GTATTTACATATCTAACACCTAAACTTTTCATTTTACAATGATACCACCCAGATCATTTATATCACATCAAAAACACCACTATTTTAACATTTAAAAAGTGAAATACAGCTTTTCATGCACAGGAAAGGTAACCTATAAATAAAAATTAAAGTTTAAATGTTAGACATGTAAATACATAAGAATTGAGTGACATGTGTAAATCTTCCAAATAAAAAAATTACAAATGGTGAAAATTAACCTGTAGTCTTTGCCATTCATTCCATAATGTTGAGAATTAGAAGCGCCTGCAGCAGCCATGGCAGATTGCATTGCAATGTTTTCGAAGTTTCCGCTGCTCCCTAAAGCCACGTGAGAAGCTGAAGTCGAAGAAGATGACAAATGTGACTGAGACTGCTGCGGGGAGACGCCGCTTTTGGATTCCACATGCTTTCTTGAACGGTTGCGACTGCGGTGCATGTGCCGCTCGCAATACTTGGAGTCGGGGTGCGCATCCTTAGAGCACCGCCACTTCTTTCCGTCGGTCCGCCTGCACCGCCCCGGCTCCGGATCGAGCTTCTTGCCGTAATACGAAAAATAGCCCACCGGACTTGAATCTATCGGTTTTTTTT
>NW_018204687.1:0-609 GCF_001263595.1 Phalaenopsis equestris | reverse complement strand
AAAAGTGAAATACAGCTTTTCATGCATAGGTAAGGCGGCGGATATGTAAAAATTGAGCTTATGTATTATGTATATATATAGATAAAAATTAAGTGCTATGCGTGTAAATTCCTAATATTTAAACGTGGAATTGATTAACTTCTTCCAGAGATTAAACAGCAGTTTTATTTTTGTTTAATTATACGAATTGCTTTGTTAAGGTTGAGTTTTTCACTGCCATTTCAGGCGCAAGAATCCAATCTCTACAGACACAATGTGGCTTCAACTGCTGAACGAGATGGTAAATCCAATTTAAGTGTTGGTCTTTCTGGCTTATGAAACGCGCACCGCTTCTTCGCCTCTAAAGAGAAATTTGTGGTTTGAAAATGCTTTTTCTGAAAAAAATTGTGACTATATTTTCTTTAAAAAATACACGATAATGTGATCATCATGTGTTCTTGCATGGGGTCATAGAATAAGAAGATATTTAATAGGAAAATTTAAATACATACCACTCAATTTTTACACATTTACGTATCAAACAGCTAAACTTCAACTTTTTACATACATGCATCTCGTCTATGCATGAAAAAGTGTATTCCACGTTTTAAAAATTAAAATGGTGGTATT
>NW_018204686.1:0-609 GCF_001263595.1 Phalaenopsis equestris | reverse complement strand
CTTTTGCATTGAAATAAACTTTCTCTGAAAGAAATTAACGCTAGATTGAACATATTCACTACTAATTAAGGCTTGTGTGATGGTTAAACAATTTCTACATTATTATGTAACTTAAAGCATCAAAATGAGAATGAATATGATATGTAATTTTGATATTATTATTTTACAATAATTGCTAGAGGGCGGGTTGAGATAATTTAAGTTGATATCATTCAAAACATAATCATGCATTTAGAGAATACTCCTATTCACAATTGAAAGGCACATTAAAGGCAACATGTAAATCTAATAGTCAATAATATTGATATAAAGTACCAAAAAATATTGCATTAAAATAAATTTGATATTTTGGGTAGAGATCATGAAGGGCAAAATACAGAAACAATTAGAGAATGTTTCTAGTAGTCATCAATGTATTATCATAGAAGCAAATGCTGCTTGGCATCACTTCTTATGAGCACTGCATTTTCTTTCATTGATTCACAAATAAATGCTTCTTTGGGTAAGCCAAGAAACAAACTAAAGTTCCCTCTAATTAGCACTTAATTGATAAAGTTATGCTTAGCAATCTACAGTGCATTGCTCATTGTGTTAATTAATATTCCCTAC
>NW_018204685.1:0-609 GCF_001263595.1 Phalaenopsis equestris | reverse complement strand
GACCTAAGAAAATAAACTGTTCAAACACCACAAGTAGAACTCAGTATGAATGAATGAAAAATAAGAATTCATAAGACCAACCCAAATAGTTGAGATAAGGCTAATGATGATGACAATTCTATAGGGGAATTAAGAAAAGATATGATCACTTGCCTGCTTAACCAAAGTGACTGCTGTAGTGCCGCTGCAGAAACAATCCACTGTAGGAAGAAGTTTTAATTCCTTATCCATGAGCTTGAAAGCTTTCAGGAAAGACTGCTTTAAGGGGTGATATATCTCTGGCAGCTTTTCATCTTCGGCAAAATTTACAGACTCAGACCACTCATCATCAATGCTAATGAAGGATGCCTCTTCAGAATTCATACTCCTGGACGAACTGTCATTTTTCTGAAGGCTCTCCTGCCCCTCAACAATGGCTTTCCATTGGTTGCATAGCTTGAGAGGAAGAGAATCCCGAACCTTCCTAGCTACCATATGCCCTAATGGACCATGACCATCAAATACTCCACAAAAGACCGTATCAGCCCTTGATGTGAAATTCTGCAATAAGAATATGTTCATCACCAAATAGAAAAAAAGGCATTCACAAAATAAGAGGCGCTTGTGTCA
>NW_018204684.1:0-609 GCF_001263595.1 Phalaenopsis equestris | reverse complement strand
GAGTATTGAAAATTTAAAAATTTTATTCTCATTAAATTATTAAAACTATCATAAAGATTTTATCAAATTAAAAGTATAATTAATATTAAATAATTATTAAATATTGAAGTTTAAGGGGAGAAATATTTAGTGTATCATATAAGATTAAAGAGATTGGCAATAATTTAGACGGTGGTTGTTGACATCTTTTTTAATGAGGTTAACACATCTCATTCATATTCTTAGCCTATGATCAAGTCTTAGCCAAGAAGCTCCCATATATAAATTTTAATAAATTTTCTTGTTAACTATATGGATTGTAAAATAAACGTTAAGCTCAGAATCAACAATCTTCTTTGGTTCAAAATGAATTTAAGTTTGCCCTTAACTCACTTGGAGTGAAGTTTAGCCGACCACAATTAGCTCATTAAGAACCAAGGGATAAGAAAAATAGACCCTTATGACTTGAGGAATTGTTCAGATACTAATATAATCCATAGATCTTAATACTCAAAGCTCAATCATATGCCTTATAAATCTTTGAGTGAGCTCAAGGATATAACTTTTAGCTCACTTTTTGGTGGGTTGACCTAGTTGACCTAATTTGATTTTATTTAAGTGAAAAAAAAA
>NW_018204683.1:0-609 GCF_001263595.1 Phalaenopsis equestris | reverse complement strand
CAATTTCTTTATGATTTTCTCTAACCTCTCATTTAGTGTAAATTCTTTCTCCCTGCTTTACATTTTTTATTAGCAAAACAAAATCTATTTTAATTCTTTAAATGTATTGAATTAGTATAATTAAAAATCTAAATAGTATTAAACCCTTTTTTTTCAGTGTTTGTTCATTGTAGTACTTGCACGCGAAACAAAGCCACAAACACTTCTTTTCGCCGATTCAGTTCTTTTTATATGCTACAAGCCGCACAAGCTTCTTCTCTCGACAGAGCTGCCCACCCTCTACCTCCTTTGGCTTCTTTTTCTCCTTGGACTTGAGTTCGACACACGAGGCTCAAATCTCTTGCCTTCGATTGCAGTTCAACCCAACACCGCAACAATTGACGTCGTCTCCTCCTTCACTAGGCGAGTGCTTTGCTCCTCTTCACTTCGATTCGGTTCAAAAAATGCATAACATAATTCATTTTTTTCTGCATGCGTCGCCTACGCGATGCTCCTCTTATTTCTCCTTGCTTCGAACCCGAGTGGCATCACTTCGTAGCACGAGACTCACATAAATCTCCTCCTCCTCCTCCTACTCCTTAGATTAGGGCATGGGATGTTGAATATTGT
>NW_018204682.1:0-609 GCF_001263595.1 Phalaenopsis equestris | reverse complement strand
CATGCAACGCTAAGACGATAATCCATTGCTCTACCATCATGAATTTTCTAGCACGCATCAATTCTAATATTAAACTAGCATCACTTGATAGATAATGGTTGATGTTGCTATTGGCTAACAATATGTAATAATTATGGTCAACATTAGTTGACGATTCTTGTCTTAGGATTAGAGACAAACATTTTCATTAATAGATAACACGTGCTGATAAAAAGAAACCAATGATAAAAAACATTGATAGATAACAGAAGAGGATGTTGATGTTAGAAATGCTGGAAGGTGAACAATAAATATAGATTTCCTGCCAATTGAAGGATAATCGTGATATAAAGAAATGCAAAGAAGTTAGGATAGATGAAATCTCAAAGGCTATTAGTTATGGTTTCTTTAGTTTTGAGGGTTCTTTCAACCAAAAATTCTTAAATGCGCTATAATAACATCTGTGTAGATTTTTACAAGAAGCATTCTAGTTGTATAACAATTGTGGAAACTACATGAAGTTGTCCATATAAGTCACTCCCCATTTATATTATATTTCTAGATATCTTAGTGCTTTGGTAAACCCAAAATTGTGTGATTTTTTACTTGTCAGATTCATCATTAAGACAA
>NW_018204681.1:0-609 GCF_001263595.1 Phalaenopsis equestris | reverse complement strand
TTTTTTTTGTGAAAAAGGTTTTTGAAGTAGCTCCATCGTTGAACATGGTAGAGGTCCGTAAGGCCAGAGGCGACACATTAGAATTTCATAAGGTGTGAGATAAACACAGTACTAGCATTTAAATCGTTGATTTGAGCTCGACTTAAGCTAATAACTTTTCACCTTATTTTATCCTTTCAGTTCTACAAAACCATCTCGGCCGGGCTGAAAGATATAGTCTGGAAGGCTTGAGATGAGAAGCACGCCGTAGTCTTGAGATCAAAATCTAAACTTTTGTAAAATGACTTAACACATCCGGTTTATTATTGAAATGCTGTACATAATCATATTTATGGCTGTGCTGTTTGGGAACTTCTGCTGAAACTTGCGTTCTATACTTTGTATTTCCAACTTATGATTATTTGGTTTCTTCATCTTTATATTTCTATCTTAATAACCCAATTTTATCTTCCATCCAATATCCTTCCATTGTGTGACAGATTGCAGACGATAGAAATTGTCAACTAAAATGATCCGAGCACGAGGTTCGAGGTTTGTAAGTATTGCATCTTCAAATGTAAGCCTAAGCTTGTGTATATGATCTATAAATGTAGGAATTAGAACCTTTTG
>NW_018204680.1:0-609 GCF_001263595.1 Phalaenopsis equestris | reverse complement strand
TGAGAAATCCACTATCGTTTCCTTGCCGTCTCGAGGGAAAGAAAGTATTGCAGCTTTCTAGGGTTACTCGCTTTCTCTAGTTTGACTCCCTCTTGATGGTTAGTCGTTTAGAGATTAGGCTATTTTCAATGATGTTTTCTCTTAAGTTCTTGATGGCTTCTAAGTTCTAACGATGTTATATTTTAGAGATTAGGTTTCTTTTTTTGCTTTCCTTAAACGTGCATGCAAACTTATTGTTAGTGTTTTTAGCTAAAGGATTTTATCATTACTACTTTTGATATGAGCAATAATGCTAAACAAAGATTCATGATAATTCAATCATTTTGGGTTAATCATGATTTTAGTAAGTGGGGTTGTAATCTCTTTTCTTTTTGTCTTTTTGAGCCGATTCATAATTGTTGGATTGGATTGTGATTGTTTCTGATCTTTGTTATGAAGTTTGCTATGCTGTTCTAAATATTCTTTTTGAGTCTATTCCTTTTATTTGTTTTTCTATGAATGATAAGCTCGTGTGGTTTCTGTTTTTGTCATATGCAGTGAGGTGTAGGGGTGTAAACGAGCCGAGCACAAGCGGGCCCAGACTCAGCTCGTGTTCGGCTCATTTATATT
>NW_018204679.1:0-609 GCF_001263595.1 Phalaenopsis equestris | reverse complement strand
ACACACATATATTGTATACATCATAACCGTACGAATCTCAAAGCATTCAAATGGCCCAGACGACGACCAGACAAAACGTCCTTTTGCCAGTTGCGAGGTCAAGAATCGACCGACACACTATAGTGAGAAATTTGAACATAAGACCTTGCCGACAATCCCATCCTACCAGGGCGTAGGCGGGAATCCTTGATCGAGGCTAATCGGTTGACCTGTGTTTATCGCAATGGACGTGATCGACACTCAACCGGGCACTTCGAACAACAACCCGTGGCACGGTAGCTTTAGTCGGCCGAATTCAAGTAAGTCGACTGACCAAATTATCGTCATATAAAAATTTAAATTATAATATCTATATAGTAAGAAATTCATCAGATTAATTAGAACATCAATTGTATTAAGAGTGGTTTCTCCCTTCTTTCTGTACTTATATAAAATACGTCTCTATAAATAGGAGGCAAAAATACGAACAAAACGATATTTGACCAATTCTCTCTACAGGAAACTCTTCTTAATATACTCCTCTATATCTTTCTTCACTCAACCTTAAATTCTCTGGGTCTGTTCACAAAGGACAATTTAGGATCATACATATATATATATATATATATA
>NW_018204678.1:0-609 GCF_001263595.1 Phalaenopsis equestris | reverse complement strand
CTATAATGTCTTGATGAACCTTAAAATTGTTCTCTCTAATAAATTTGTTTAGGTTTCCTTTGGTTAATGGATTTGGTTTGCTCTCTTTAACTTTATATAGCTAGCATTTATCTTACATTATTGTATTGATGGTTTATGCATCTTGACTTAGTGTTATACATAATATTTTATGCTTCATCAATAAGATTTTTTTTTCATTATAAAATATTTTAATAATAAGCATATGCTTTGGCCATTTAGGCATGTCCTCTAAGAAATTGTGCATTCATGCAACCTTTTCATTATATGTATTTTGGGCTATAAACTTTGGTTCATTGATGTATTTGCTTGATACTATTTTCACAAAATAATTTATGATATTTTGCACCTTTAAAAGTGAATACATACTAAAGGGGATTTATAGTCCTTTATATTAAATTTCTGCCTTATATCATTGTATCATTAAAAAAAAAGTTAGGTATTTTGTATCATATAGTCACATGTGTGCAATAAATGCTAAAGTATTCATATAATTGCTTTCTGGAGAACAACTCTAAGTTATTCATATAACTAGTTGTCGACACTAAAAAGTTGAGAGTTGTTAAGTTGTCGGCTGCTAGGATAGATATA
>NW_018204677.1:0-609 GCF_001263595.1 Phalaenopsis equestris | reverse complement strand
AAAAAATTAAATATCAACGAGAGAAAGTCCTTAAACCATTCCACTAATTATCTAGCCATCTTTGTAAATGTCAGAGAACAAAACCCTAAACCATAAATCTGCCCTACTTGATCAATTTTAACTTATTTTCAAAGTTGCATCCCACTAAAACTACTTGAAATTGCTCCACTAATTCAAGAATTATATTGCGCACTTCTCTCTACCATTTTCAAGTGTTATATTGCCAAAAGAGACAGTAAAATGTATGTTGGTTTAAATATTTGTTTTCATATGCATATATTTAAAGGAGGTCATATATTATCTATATTTTTTATCATTGAATGTAATGATTTATTCCACTAATTGCATTTGCAAGAAGTAGCATGAAATTATGTGAAATTTTGAATATAATTCCAACAGTATATTAGTTCTATTGTGTCATATAAGTTAAAAGGTGTAGCTTATGTGCTAAATTTTAATAAATTAAGCTTATATGTTCAATTTTAATTTAAACATTTAAAATTTTTGCCAAAAAGTAATTTTATTCTTTTTGAATTTTGCAATGTTATTTTGAGTTGAAATCTATTGGTTTATATTTTTATGATTTTTCCACAATAAGATATTTGCATA
>NW_018204676.1:0-609 GCF_001263595.1 Phalaenopsis equestris | reverse complement strand
TTTGAGTGTTTGGAATAATTTATTGGCACGTTTTATGGAGCGCTATTTACGTACAGAGAACATATGCAGCTTTCCATGCATAATCCTCTCCCAATAACCACTCAGTAACCTCCGCGAGGATTATTGAGGGGTTATTACAGAGTTAGTTTGACATTATTTGGAGTCAGTATCCTCTGTGGTTATACCTTCAAATTCCGCGGTTACATTTTCACATTTTCTCTGGTGTTAGTATATTGACTTTAAATAACACCGAAATAACTCCGCAATAATCCCCCAATAAACTTTGCAGAGGTTATTGAGAGGCTATTAGTAGGGGATTACGCACGAACAGCTGCGTGCGTTCTCCGTACGTAAATATTTACCCGCTTTATCGATGCTTATTTTGTTGGATTGTAGTAAGATATCAACTTTATATATTAAATTTCTTAAATATTTCTAAATTATTTTAAAAATAATATTTTATTTTTCAAATGAGGCCCGTAGTCGTTAGATGCTTTTTAATTAGGACTAAAGTTTGATTTGATTGGGCCAAAATCAGCCTACTATGATCCAACTACAAAAAAGCCGGTGCCTGATTTTCATGCATACCACTCAATTCCTATGCATTTA
>NW_018204675.1:0-609 GCF_001263595.1 Phalaenopsis equestris | reverse complement strand
CGGCTCCCATCCAAGCTTGCTTTGCTTGTAATTGACAGCTTGTCCTCAATCTCCATTCAATTTATTCTTCTTATTTTTTTGATTCTCTTCAGTCTCTTTCACTAACAACACTCTTTTTGTCATAGTGATCCTCATAGAGGTGTTCTTGCTAGAGTGAATAGTCTGGCATATGGAATGTCATAATTGCTTTGAGCGATGCTAAAAGATCTTTAAGAAATGTTACAAGGCTTTGCAATCAAAGTTATATTCTACATAGTTTTGATATGGTTTTCTTTCAGCTTCAATAATATGATCGCTTCTTCTCTTTGATCTAAACTCTTCCTTTGTGTTTATAGTCATCTAAAATTTTAACTCACCTTTGTTTTTCTTTGTAACAAGAGTAAGTGATCTATCGTGTATTCAAACGCCATAATTTTTGGAGTTATAGCGGAGATTAGATAGAAAAAAGAAATTTGGGTTCATTGGTTTATGGTGGAGATTTCAGATGAAGCTTGGTCATGGTTCAAGGCATGGCTTAGTTAATTGAATCAAGAAAAGATTGAATTTTGAGGAGGAGATTGGGTAGAGCTTCTTGGCTTTTAAGTACTCGTTAAGCTAAATTTGAGAGAA
>NW_018204674.1:0-609 GCF_001263595.1 Phalaenopsis equestris | reverse complement strand
CCCAAGCCTCTCATTTTTAATCCAAGCAAACTTCAAATGATTCCAACATTTAAATGAAAGTTATTCAAAATAATTGATGCTTCATCATCCAAAATTTTGACTCATTAGAATCAGTTGAAATGTAGTTGTTTAACTCCAAAAATTTACCTGCTTTTTCTGAGTGTATTTAACATCTTCATTTTCAATACAAGCTGACTTCTCAACTAAGAAAAAAATTTGGCTTTCCAGCGTGATATAAGATTATATGCACATAAATAGATCACCAATTGCGTTATAAAATTGCGATGGAACCACAAAACAGGGAAGGAAAGCAATCATAACCAGAGAAAGGATAGAAATTATAACCAGCGGACCACATACCTTAACCACAGTCTGACTAAACCAAGATATAAGACCATATTTGTTAAGATAACTGGCCATTGCGATCAGTGCAGCAAACCAAGTGAGAGTATCCCATGCAACCGCCTCACCCAAACACTCCTTCCATGTAACAACCCCAGTTATAAGAAGAATTGTTAAGCCAATAATTGCAGCAGTAACAGCGTCCACATTCAGTATGCCTCCGAAAATCCAAAGGCCAACCTTCATAGATTTTCAAATAAAGAATTA
>NW_018204673.1:0-609 GCF_001263595.1 Phalaenopsis equestris | reverse complement strand
ATTCCTCTATTCTATCTTCTCAATTTATAAAACACGTCTCTTAACGAGCCAAACAGAAACTGTTCGCGAACAACGAGTCATTTTGACTGCCCAACTTGTACCAAAGAACCTAAGAACATCCCTCTTTGCTCCCCACTGGACAAATTCCTTCCTCTCTGGGCCGCCGAATACTAGATTAAAATTTTAGTTGTTTCAAATATTTGAATGAGTAAACTCTATTAAAATAATGCTACCAAACTTATACCTGCAGGCTAAGTTTGCAGTTCTAAACTTCAGCTCTAAATCTGGACCTATCAAATCGACCCTGATGCGATCAATCCGTCGAGCATGTGCCTCGCACTTCATTTAAACATAAACAAACAAGCGCGTTCGACCGGCACAATCAAAATTGGCATTTTTTTGTCAGAAAAGAAATATAAACGATTTGACTTCGTAAAACAGATACAACACGACAACTCAAAAACACAAATAAAAAACAGAGACTGATCAGATCAGCTACAGATGGGGCAGAACATCAGACCATTCTCATTACAATCCGGACATCTCACCGTCCTTCCCCTCCGCCACTCCCTGCAACCCCCTTTCCCTCCTTCAACCGCCGGCAACACC
>NW_018204672.1:0-609 GCF_001263595.1 Phalaenopsis equestris | reverse complement strand
TAAAATGTATACTTAAAATATCACATTATTTTGGTTTATTAGTAGTAATAAGAGCAGGGTAGCCCGAATCTCCTACAGTTCCTCCTTTTGAGGAAACAAGCATGTTTGTATAAATAAGAGAGATAATGTTAATAGATTTCTTTATCTGAATAAAGTATTTTAAAGTGACTCTCTCATAGTTTACCTGACGGAAATGGTTAGTAGGCAGTAATCTACAAAATATGAAATAGTGTCATGCCTAAGAATGAACATTAAGTTTTGAGAAAGAAAAATTTACCTGTCACCCAATTTTAATCTTCTAGAATCCATTTCCATTAGTTAATAAGCTCATAATCTCATCCATTCATCATCAGTAAGATGGAACTCTGAAAAGAAGCACGTCAGAACACTGTGCAGCTTGTATATGTGGTTAATATGAACAGAACTAATATCTACATATTGCCCTCGTACATAAACCAATCATCAGATTCATCCTACAGATTAGCATAGAACTATTGGAAAACTGAAATTACAGTTATGACAGTGAAATAACAAAAGTGTTTCCACTATTTCTCCATAATTAAGTATTTAGTTGTTCCTCCAAGACATAAAAAACTGCGTTCCACATTC
>NW_018204671.1:0-609 GCF_001263595.1 Phalaenopsis equestris | reverse complement strand
AGCTGCTGTCTGCTGCCCCCATTGCAGCCCATCTACCCAAGGTAATACTTGATGCTGGGTGATGGAAAAATTTAATACTGAAGCATATGTGGATATAACTGTTTTATTAAAAATATGGTTTTTTTCTTTAAAAAATAAAAAATATTCAATCATATATGTTTTATATTTTTTGTTTTTAAAAATATAAATCATAACAATATAAAATGTATTTTTTAAAAACAGAAAATAGAAAATAAAATAAAAATAATACACAATAAAAACAAAAATAAAAATAAAAAACAAAAAAAAAAATATCCCAAACAACACTTAGTCTACTCACACTTTTTTACTTATTTGATGTGAAGTAAATAATTTTCCATGGCATTTTGAGTCGCTTGAAGGGCCATTTAACGAAGTAATTGAAATACCTTTAAAATGGTTGAAATTAGAAGTCACATTGGCCATCTCAAAATCTCTACATGTGAAAACCATTTCGCTCGCAAAAATTTCCCCTGCGAGTTGGTCCAAAGAGCAAGCTCTCCCACCATTTCGTCGAGTTGAATATCTCTCAATTGCTTTTAATTGTTGCTCGATCTCTTCTCAATCTCGCTAAAAACAAGGATCGCTTAC
>NW_018204670.1:0-609 GCF_001263595.1 Phalaenopsis equestris | reverse complement strand
ACTGTTTCATTGCCTCCTCTACTTAAACAAAGGTATTTTATACAATTTATTTTATAGAAGCTAATGTCGTACGAAATCGGATTGAGTCAGGCCCACGTGGTGATTCTTTATTGGAGTCCGAATGTTGTTCTGCCTCTGGACTCCACACACAATATTATTATTATTATTATTATTTATCTATGAGAGTATTTGAATATCATAAAGTTTGTTTACACAAGAAATCACAATAAAAATTTTAGATTACACTTATTTTGTGGGAGAAGTGAACCTAAAGGATAATATGTGTGATTTGAATCTGACTTTGTGCTGGGAAACTGCACTCTCAATGATTATGTCACATATAAGTGCACTATTGCCCCTTCGATGTACTTATATTTATAAAGATGAATTAAAAACAAACGAAACAAGTTTTATGAATTAAGTTTTGTCAACATTTTTTAAATAAAATATTTTTGAATAAGATAAAAACATTGAAATGATAAAATTTACTCAGTTACTTTAAATTATAATGACATGAATCTAATTTTAATTTGTTCTTTCTTTATCGTCATACCATAATTTTCATGAACAAAATTTTTATAACAATTACGACATTTCAAAAAAAAAAAA
>NW_018204669.1:0-609 GCF_001263595.1 Phalaenopsis equestris | reverse complement strand
AAAAAGAGATGAGAAAGGCTTTGGAGAGAAAGGTGGGTAGTCGTTAATGAAGGAAAGTTTCAACCACCTTCCTAAATTAATTATTTTTTATTGCGACGAGCCCATAAAAATCCAATATTTGATAATTCAAAAATATAGAAAATTTTGAAATATAAAATCTAATTATTTCTTCATGATTAGCTCTTATAATAAGCTTTGAATGGGCTTTTTCTTTGGAACTTGCTTTGGATCTTATAATTAGGCCTTTGGCTTTATTTGATTAATCTAAATGGTGTACTATATTAGTAATCTTGCACCCAACAATCCTAATTCAATTGCATATATATAAGCTTTGTAATCTTAATAGCTTAAACATATGGCTCAACATAATTCCCAAATAAGTCATTAAGGCACTTTCCCATGTAAGATTACTATCACTAAAATTGAGTACTCTAGACTATGAGCATAGGAGATCAACAAACTACTTATTAAAAACTTCATTTCTAACTCAAAAAGATGTATTCACAAGCACTAAAATACTAACTTAAAGCATATATAATCAATCTATTAAAAAGTTGAAGTTATGAAAATTTTGAAACTTGAAACTTAAATGAGGAGGTTTTAAAGATG
>NW_018204668.1:0-609 GCF_001263595.1 Phalaenopsis equestris | reverse complement strand
ATTAGAAATAAAGCGTCTAAGATATGCAAACTTCCATTGAAAAGATCACAATTGCTTCAAGTTCTTAGGAGGTGGCATTTCCAAGATAGTTGTAATCTTATTTGAATCAATTTTAATTCCATGGTGACGAAGAACAAACCCTAAGAATTTCTCAGAGGTAACGCCGAAAGTGCACTTTAAGGGATTCAACTTATGATTGAACTATTGTAGTAGCTCAAAAATAATTCCTAAATTGTACAAGTGATCATCATTCAATTTGATCTTGATGAACACATCATCCTCATATCACTCAACCTGTTTATGGATGAGATCATTAAAGATTCTCATCATCGCTCGCTGATAGGCTGCACTGGCGTTATTTAAGCTGAATGACATTACTGTGTAGTAGTACACTCCAATCGGAGTTTTGAAAGCTGTGAGCTTCTCATTTTCTAGTGCCATATTGATCTGACTGTATTTGGATGACCCACCCATAAAAGAGAACTTCTCGTGGGTCAACTTGATGTCAATCATCAACTACGAACTTGGAAGCAAAAATTTATCCTTCTAGCATGCTTTGTTCAAATCTTTGAAGTCCACACATACTCAAATCTGACCATTCTTCTTTTT
>NW_018204667.1:0-609 GCF_001263595.1 Phalaenopsis equestris | reverse complement strand
ACTGAAGTTTATATGCTTAGGCCTAGGAGTAGGTCTAGTCACGTACACTTTTGTCTGAATGCATTTTGGCTGGAAGAGTTCTTCTTCCTTCGAGATGATCTTAAGCTTGTGCTAATAGTCAATCGCCTTTAGCCAGGCGCGAAGCGACCTACCGACACATAAGAATTTGAGCGTATCTATTTCATACTTGAGATATACCTTACCAAAAGTGCACGCCCACTTCCGTTTCCTTGCAATAAGCTTCCTCCAGGGGGCATTCTCCACAAAAAACTGAGTTTTTCCAGAGATTTCTTTGATCCCCTGTTCCAGGAACCATGATGGAAGATGATTCCATGTTTGAATCATTCCCATCCACCCAAAGACTCATCTCCTATTTTATTAGTCAATGTAATAGAGTAATTCTTCGAATCGAAAGGTTTTTCTCTACCATTATCCTCTTCTTTCTTTCCGCATTAGGCTTTTCCATCACAATAATGATTTTATCTATACGTTCTTACACCTGGTTCTTTCCATTCTTTCCCAGCACCATCTTTCTCAGTTTGAGAGGTGACAACAGTGAAGTTGTGAATGTGATGTTATGAAAGAAAAGAATTTCAGCATATCTGATCG
>NW_018204666.1:0-609 GCF_001263595.1 Phalaenopsis equestris | reverse complement strand
TTTTTGTGTAGTGCGATGATAATGTCAGAGAAGGAAAAATCTATGATTCCTTCTACTGTTTTGAACTTTACTCCAACAGATGACAATAATGGCGGCCAGGTGGACTTTTCCTCAAATTACATGTTTTTATTGATATATATATATAGAGTCGACATTCTAAAATGCATCAAACATATTAAGAACTAATTGATGGATCTTTGTTTGCACTAATCGTAGAGGTTTGATGCCACACTTTGCAAAGCAATATAGCGCAGTATTTCTTGTACGTTGGAAGGTATAGTTGGTATAGGTATTCTTATGAATGAAACATCTTATTTTATTTTGGAATAATATTTTTCATATATAATAGCATATTTTATCAAGTTTATTACTGAATTTATAATTTCTAAGATAAATTTCTTCTATATCTTAAATACACTATTTGTAAAATTGAATACTCTTATATCTATAATTATAAAACTATAGATTTATTTCTTAAATAATGAAAAGAAATGATTTGTTGCATAGATCAAATCTTAACTCTTTTTATATATAAGTTCCTATAAATTTTAATAAAAAAATATGATCCACACATCAAATGACAGATATAACATTCATTTTTTTTTTTAA
>NW_018204665.1:0-609 GCF_001263595.1 Phalaenopsis equestris | reverse complement strand
GGTCGCTTGACCTGACGATTTGCAATACTCTGCGTCAGACGTCTAAAGCTCTTACAATCTTTGCTGACCTTCACACATCTGATCAGCTTCTGACTGATCTCCACTCATTGCAGTGACCCTCCTGACAAGCTCCTCATGCTCCGATATTAATAAACTCAAGCCACCCATAAGAGCATTTGAGTGCTCGGCCTCAAATGTCATGCCCTTCATGCCCAGGCCATAGACTCGCCCATTCTTCTTTCCGGTCGTTTGTCTCTATAGCTCAAAATCAGACTGCAAAATGGTAGTCTGACTACAGTGCTGCTAGCAATTGTCAGGGTTTGACTCTCCAACTCCCTCTGCTTCTTCTAGAGATGTTCGTACTCTTATGTAATTAAAACTAAGGATTAATTTTCATTTTCAACATTAATAATAAAAAATAATAGAAAATCAATTTTTTAATTATATTGACTCGTCAAGGCAAGTCGGGGACCCACTGCTGTGTATCTTGGCGTTGATGCATCTGGACATGCAACTCTGCAGTGATGGGTGACCAACCAAGCTCCTAAACTTGTGTACATGAGAAAATGATAAGTACCACATAATTACATCAACCATTGAATTTTTGAA
>NW_018204664.1:0-609 GCF_001263595.1 Phalaenopsis equestris | reverse complement strand
TTCTTCATTTTGTCCCATTTCGTGATTTTGTCAGTCGTCCCTCATTCGTTGACGTTGCAGGTTGTCCCACCATAACAAGGCGTTTTTTTTCAGTTTAATAATTGCTAGCTTAACCCTCTTAACTTCAGGTATCTCCTTGTATTCAAAAGTTCATTCGACCGCGCGCAGTCAGCCAAGAAATTCATTTGGATACATACAGCCATCAAATTTAGGGAAATCTATTTTAACGCCGAAGTCGCGGTGGTCTCGGGGTTTCTTCTAATGGTCTCCTCTGGTATTGGATGTCAAAACGACATGGGTCGTATTTTTCGTCACTTCCATCTTCCTAATGGAACAGATTGAGATCGTCATCTCTATCTTCATGTTGACTTTCTAGGTCACAATCGAGGGTTACTCGCCTTGGGTTCCTTAATCTAGTTTTTTCAATTATTGTTGCAGACGGTGGATTTCACGCTATAGCGCCTCCCGAGTGGGGTTCAGTGTGTTCCTCCTAGGGGAGGCGATAGCTCATGGTTCGGGGAGGAAGATTTAACGAGAGTAGAGGTAAAGAAGGGTTCAAAGAAGGAGATGATGAAGAGATTGTAAGCAAGGGGAGGGGGGGGGAAGGGG
>NW_018204663.1:0-609 GCF_001263595.1 Phalaenopsis equestris | reverse complement strand
TTTCTAATGATGATGAGGTAAAAGAAGGTTTAATTGCTCGTATGGAAAAAAATGTTATATTATGAAGAACGTCTTAGAAGTGATATTCAACTGGACTTGCATGATAACTTAAGAGGAGAATATGGGAGTAGAGCTGCTATGGACTCAAAAAAGTTGAGATCTTCTGATTGGCGGATGAGATTTGGTGGGAAGATGCCGAAGTTAACGAATTTTGCTATTTGAGTTTTGATTCTCACATAGAGTTCATCAGGTTGTGAAAGAAATTATAGCTCTTTTGAATCTCTAATAATTTTTTATTTTTTAAATTTTAAATTTTGATTACTTGCTTTTATAATCAACTCTTAAAAATAATATTTTTTAGCTTAGATTCATACTAAGAAGAGGAACAAATTGAAGCACAAGAGGTTGAATGCTCTAGTATAGGTAAAATATAATACTATATTGAGGTAGAGCAGTATAAGAAGAAACAAGACTTCGATCCAATATTGATAAATCATATAAACATTGATGATGAGTGGATTATTGAGAAAAAAGATCTACTTCTTCCACAGGAACCTTCTTGGATGAATGAAGACGAACATGTATTTGATGTAATCAGAAATGTGCCAA
>NW_018204662.1:0-609 GCF_001263595.1 Phalaenopsis equestris | reverse complement strand
GTAATAGGTAATAGTAGGTTACAAGGAGGTTACATGAGGTATAACACAGATATAACCCCCAACATATAACTGACATATAGAGTACTACGTACGTCTTACACACACAAATTTTTTCCATATACAAGAATTTAGAGAGTCAATTGTCCCACTCAAATTTTAATTTTTATTTATATGAGAGAGAGATATAAAATATCAGTTTTGACCTTCCTTTGATTTTGTAGTGGATTTGTCTCCTTTCATAGTTCCATGCTGTGGGTAGGATTGTTGATCCGTGTAACTATAAGAACAAGAGAACTCGGGATTGGATTACCAGGAGATTTTTCTTCTCTCCTTAATTCTTCAACGTGGAATCGCATGTTCGAATGATCGCCGTAAATTTCTGGTTTAGGGTGAGTGATCTCCTCGATTGGGCAAAGAAATTTCTTGCTTTCTTCTGATTTTGCTCGCTTGGTTGAGTAGGGTTTTACTTGACTTGTTTTTGCTAAGAGATGGAATTTCCCATCTAGGATACCATTTTTGGTTAATTTTTACTTTCATTATTGTTCAAATCAGCTGGGATGCTCCTGTCTAATTATTGTTTCATTTATTCATTTTCTGTTTTTTTTTTTT
>NW_018204661.1:0-609 GCF_001263595.1 Phalaenopsis equestris | reverse complement strand
GGAGAAAACTCAATTCAATAAACATGAATACCTTTGGAATGAAAAGAATAAGGACTCACAATCAGACCAAAAGGAAAATAAAGTGATTAGATCAGGGTAAATAGACTGTGTGGAGCCATATCACGCCTGCAACTAATCAGAACCTTAGAGATTATCGAGGGTTGCGGGTCTCCAAGGGGTCTTCTGCGGATTTGAATGACTAATAATATCAAGTAAGATTTTTTCTCAAAACTAGATTTACTTAATCAAGGCATTAACCATTGAATTACAAACAGTGAAGCATGATCAAGAAACCAGGAAAGGGGAAAAACAATTATCATTTATCCGAGTTTCAATGACTTAACCACGAAAAGTTCTAAGAGGAGGGTTCTATAAATTGGTTTTCATTAGCAATTGCATTGTCTTGTTGAATATGGTATTTCAACATAGCAATGAACCTAGGAAACTCAAGATGGTACCGCAAATGGCGTGTGCCACCACTGGGGAAGCAAAGTTTTGAATGATGCTCAGTCCACACTAAATGTAGGCAATGCAACTCCACTTCAGTAATATTAATGTGACTTATAGTAAGACATTGATATTGCATTAATCAAAATGTCAGTTTTTTTT
>NW_018204660.1:0-609 GCF_001263595.1 Phalaenopsis equestris | reverse complement strand
CAAAATCTTGGCATATGATTTTAACCTTGAAGAGGTTACATGTGTAGCATTTATTATGTTGCCTCTCCTAGCCATATTATCAATAATAGAGCAAATCATGACAAGAAAATATCTTATTAAAGTTTAAAATAAAAAATACAGTTGAGTAATAGGCTTACTTTAAAGCGATGCATTTTTAATCTCATTTCAAAATCACACTGCCAGAAGATTTACATTTTTTCTAAAACTTAATACAACAAAATTCATGCATGTAGAATATAAAAATGATGGTGTATCAATCAATAAGAATATATTAAAACTAAATTAATGATATACAAATAAACTTCTTTTATGACTCAACCATACAAAATCAACACTTTGTAATCAAACATCATGTGTATAACTCGGTTTACAAGTATATCATAATAAATTTAAGATGAAAATACCATTGAATATAAAATTATTATGTGAGCTTCTCCAATAAAACTTCAATAATATATCCAATTTCCTCTTTATTAAAACTTATACTACAATAAAAAATTATCTTTTCATTTTACTCTTATAGAAAAATTCCAACTTTGACTTTCAGGATCTTGATTTGAACGTTGGCTCCACTTCAAAAAAAAAAAA
>NW_018204659.1:0-608 GCF_001263595.1 Phalaenopsis equestris | reverse complement strand
AAAAGTTCAGAGCAACACGGTCCTTGGTGGCTTCAATGAGGTTTGTGACGAGCATGATCCTGGCACAAATGTAGTGTGAGACCTTGGACTCCTTGTTTATTGGAAAACTAGAGAAATTTATAATTTTCCCCTCTCGCCCCCGACAATGGGCTTGACCATCAGTGAGAAAATAACAAATTTCGTCAAAATGAAGAACCATAAAAGGAGAATAGCCACATGGTGGTACCTCAAGGGTCTTCAAAAAGAGGTTGATCATAACAAAATCGAAACCACCCATTTCCCCCGCTCATAGACCTTGTCGTCCACGAGTTCCTTCGCATTAGCGAAGAATTCACAGACAAAGGGGTCTACGACGGGAGTATATTGGTAGCAAAGACGCCGCTAGGTACTCGCCTCAATGATTTCCACAATATGACCATCAGGTTGCAAAACAGTCTCATGGGGATCACTTTCCTTAAGGCCAGAAGATTGTTAAAGCAGTTAGAAGCATCCACACTCACGAACTTCATAGCGTCAAAGGATGCATCCTTCTACTTACCTTTGGTCTTCGATGTCATGACCTTGTAACGAAATGTACGAGGAAAGAATCACAATCTACGGTGAAAAAT
>NW_018204658.1:0-608 GCF_001263595.1 Phalaenopsis equestris | reverse complement strand
TTAGAGTTAAAATTATATATTATTTTATAATTATTTTATATTGCTATGACAACTAAATATATTTATTATAAAAATGAATTAGTTTTTATTATTGATTGTAAAATTTATTTTCTAAATTATCCAACCTAAAAACTTTCTAAATTATTAGTTAGTAAGCAACAAATTATTTTTATTAAAATCAAGGTATGTTGAAGCCCACATACATATATCTAATTCAAAACTTTATTTTTAATACCAACATCCATTTGAAATTCCATTTAATTTTTTTGAATTCCAAGCCATATAATTTCATATACTTAATTGAACTTTGGAATGATTTGTCCCATATTTTATCAGAAATTAATAGAATGAATATTATCATTCATTTTTCTTTTCACAAATTCCAATGGAAAGTAAGCAATTTAATGCAATATAAATATGTGCATATATAAACTATTTATTTTAAACATCCAAAGGTTATATCATACAAGATGGATTTGATGCAGACTAATGCAAGAAAAGAAGTCAGTCCATGAAACTAAAATAAACTAATATTAGGATGAGATCGTGAAATATTAGTACTTTAACTACTATATTAATGGAATTAGCTGATATTATGATTCATAGGA
>NW_018204657.1:0-608 GCF_001263595.1 Phalaenopsis equestris | reverse complement strand
TTTTAGGTGTTAGATTTGTAAATACATAGAAATTGGGTGGTTTGTATGAAAATGTCCCTAAGATCAGAGAAAAGACCAGCGGTCCTTGGAAAGTACAAGATGTGAAGTCTTTTAGTCCCACATCTGGCAATGATTTAAGTACTTTGTTATTTAAATACAACAGAGGAGTAAACCCATCGAATTATATAACAATCTATAGGCATAAAGCTCACAGTGAGGATTTAGCGTTTGAGGAATTAAAAATTTATACAGCTTAAATATGATTTATTTGCTTCATTTAATGTTTTAATGAAGTTAAATGGGCTCACACCTGTTTGTTTGCAGCCCCCTTTTATTAATAAATACGCGGGAATATATATCTAAATGTGTTGTACTCAGAAGCATACGCCTTGGTCTTGTTCATCTTTTTAGGCTTATTATATTAATTATCTTTATCTGGACATCAATTCAAGTCCTGACATGTACGTAATGAATAAATTTATTTACGTTAAATGGGCTTTGCTAGGGTTTCGCCGTTATGGCGAAACCTGGTATCTTTTTGTCTATTTTGCTCTTCGTCGTGCGGCGTCGGCTTCGTTCTTCACGAGTCGTTTGTTCCTTGGGAAGGC
>NW_018204656.1:0-608 GCF_001263595.1 Phalaenopsis equestris | reverse complement strand
CTGGTGCTAGATTTTGTAAATAGCAATATTTTGGATGCTATGTATGTAATTATCCCTCAAAATTATCAGACAATTTAAGAAGTAAAACTTGCCTTGAACGTACATTTGCAGCAGCCCGACCATTACTCAGAAGCCTGTTCACGTAAAACAAATTTTAGCATTTTGGCCATATTCTAAGACTAAAAGTTAGAAGAGAAATGATAATCAGAGAAACAACAGCAGAATAAATAAATATATATATATAGATCAATAATTAGCTGGATTTTGACAAATTTATGTAAGCTCGTGTATTTAATGAGCCACATAAGAAAGAAGCCTTATTGGATCATGTTCAACATGATAATAGCCTGATTTTGTTTACATATTTATGAATTGCATACATATGTGTGTGTGCACGCGCATGCGCGTGTCTGATATGTATATTCTTCATCACAAGGAAATTTAGTGGGAAATAACCGATGTAAATTTTAATAGCTTTGCTATTTCTTCTTTTCAAAATCATCTATAGCACATCCATGAGCAAGCATATAAAAAATTTGTCATAGATTAAAGATGCATCACATCATGAAAATTTGACACTCAATAGGACGTAGTGGAGAAAAAGGATT
>NW_018204655.1:0-608 GCF_001263595.1 Phalaenopsis equestris | reverse complement strand
GACATTCCCATCCTATACTTCGCCCTCCTCTCCCTCGGCCTCACCCTTTCACCCGCCAACCCCTCCGCCACCCAAGCCGAGATCTCCCGTCTTCTCCACCTCACAAACCCATCCATCGCATTTTCCATCTCATCCACCGCCTCCAAGCTCCCCACAAACATCCCCACCCTCCTCCTCGACTCCCCAACCTTCCGCTCCTTCCTCGAAACCGACGCCAACTTCCCTCCGCATCCCCCAGCCATCCAACAGTCCGATGTCGCGGCCATACAATTCTCTTCCGGAACGACAGGCCACATGAAGGCGGCCGCCCTCACGCATCGCAGCTTCATTTCAATGACGGCTGGGTTCCACGCACAGCGGGAGAGTCGGGATGGCCCAGACGTGACTCTGCTTACGGCGCCGATGTATCATTCGCTGGGATTCTTTTTTGCGTTGAAGGCGATAGCGCTCGGGGAGACGTTGGTGGTGATGGAGAGGGTGAGTTTTCCGGACATGATGCGGGCTGCGGAGAAGTACGGCGTTACGCAGATAACGGCGGCGCCGCCGGTGATTATGTGGATGGCGAGGTCGGGGGAGGTGATGCGGTACGATCTGTCTGCGTTAAAAAG
>NW_018204654.1:0-608 GCF_001263595.1 Phalaenopsis equestris | reverse complement strand
AGCAAGAAATATTCAAACCTCGATAAAAACTCATCGAGAGTTTCGATTTCAGCAAAGTGGTTCATATTCTTATATTAATTGCACCCAGAGCACGATATCAATCGAGCCCCACCCCTCTCATGAGAGAGGAATGGATGTTTGAGAGTGAACTTAAAGCTTTGAGCATGAGCTGAAATTCAACACCAGCTCTGTCACCCTCAATCACCACCGGCCGTCATCGACCGCCATCGACCACCTCTGAAAAACGTACGCAACCGTTGACTGCCTTCAAAACCTACCGCGCCGTCGATCGCCGCGAAACATCGTCGATCGTCGTCGACAACTGATGATTGCAATCGAAAACCAACGATCTTCATCGAGCACTACTATCGATATCAACCACCACGATCGTCGTCAACTGCTGACCAACGTCGATCACAACCAATCATCATCAACCAACTCTGACCGGAAGCGGCAAACCGACGTTGTAACTTGTAAAACCTAATAAAACTTTCCCGTCAGTGGAACAATTGGTCTTTGTAATCATCAACCTATAGTGGTTTTTTACATCTAGGCCAGACCTGTGGTTTTTTTCCTTTACGGGTTTCCACGTAAAAACTTCTGGTGTC
>NW_018204653.1:0-608 GCF_001263595.1 Phalaenopsis equestris | reverse complement strand
GACAAAATTCCTGGAATCTGAGTCGGAATTAACTAACCTCCGAGGTAGGGTCAGACATCATCATTCCATAAGATCCATACTTTATCATCAAACATTTGCACGTTTTAGGCTAAAAAAAAACTGACTAGCTGCTTCTCGTCGGAGGGATGATTTGCAGGAAATATTATTGTTGGATGGAGGATTCCAATGGAGGGCCTCTTGGAAGTCACCAGAGAGAAGATGGTAGTGGAGGGCCGATAATTGAGGGATGCCGGAAATACAACAATGGATGCTGGTAGGAGAGTTGTAAATGTGTGGATGCAGGGCTTCCTAATCAGCTAGTCAACCATTCCACAATCGACGAACTTGAGATGATTCGATCTGCTCGCGAAACTGAGACTATTAGGTAGAGGCAGCGACAAAGTCATTCGAACTAGGGGAAGGAAACGACATGCGTTCGAATGATCCTAATGACAGAAATGTTGAGGAGGCAGCAACGATCAAATCATTTGAACGCAAGGAAGCCAACCACGATCAAACCCAATGATAAAAAAATTTAAACAATGAATGGTCTGATACCTTGAAGGAAATCGTGAGAGAGAAAATTCTCTTATTCCTTAATCTTCAAA
>NW_018204652.1:0-608 GCF_001263595.1 Phalaenopsis equestris | reverse complement strand
TTTATCCCTCCCGCTCCCGCCAACGTGCCAACCCGCCAACCCAATTACCTCCCACTCGACAGTCAACCCAACTGTTGATTTGTTCGCAGACGATTCCGGCAGGCTCTTGAGTTTGATAGCTGACAATCATGGCAAGCTTGAAGTGTTTGATCCCGGTAGCTCAAACCAGTTGGAGGAGTTGTTCGCGGACGATTCCGTTACGAAGCTTCTTGTTCCTGTTTGGTGTCGTTTATGGACTGCTGTGGGTAATCATTTTTTGTTATATGTTTTTTTGTTTGCTTAATAACTCTTAGGAATTTTGCTTTCCCAATCCTTTGCCTCCTCTCTTCCAGGCGATTTGCTAGGTATTTTATCTAGGTTGTGAGGTTACCAGATTCTCCACCACATATCCATAATAGTAAGTTCTCATGTTCATTTGACTCTTAGTTTCAAGGCTTAGCTCTTGCTGGCATATGGCTTCTTCTCTTCCTCAATGTTCTCACCTTTACTTGTATCTTTGTGATTCTCCCTTATTTTATGAAGGGATGAATTTGGTTGACATATATAAATGTTATTGATTAGGCATGTTTTTCGGCAAGGCTACCCTTCTTAGATTCATCCTTTTTTTT
>NW_018204651.1:0-608 GCF_001263595.1 Phalaenopsis equestris | reverse complement strand
AAAATAAAAATAGAAGACTTGGTAACCTCCATCAACACCGCCACCACCGAGCATTTTCTCGTTAGCTGCATTCACCTGCGAGAATGCAAAATATACAGAACTATAGATGGTAGCACCGAAGTCGGATTCATTTTCAGTATTTTGCAACCAAACTATTTAAAGCTTTCATTTGAAAGATAAATTGAGGGTTTTACAAAAATATCCCTTGTCAAAAGCCTCAAGATCTGAACTCTACATGTCAAAAAAAGCTAACAAACAATAGTAGATCACATTTTTTTCCGATTCGGACGAAGAAACAAAATTTACAAAAATTCAAAATGGAATTCAATTGCTACAACATATAACAATTGAGATTACATCTCATGCAATTTTAAGGACCTCGCCATGTAACCTTTTTCTTACATCTTCACAAAACATCAACTTGAGAAGAAGTATTTGAATCTCATCCAATCTTTTCAAATATATAAAAGGTTATCAAATGAACCCATTTTCATTGATTAATTTACATATCTAACAACAAAACTCTACAATTAACATTTACACCGCCCAAATCTTTCATATCACATAAGAAAAACCATTATTTTAACTCTTAAAAAGTGAAATACACC
>NW_018204650.1:0-608 GCF_001263595.1 Phalaenopsis equestris | reverse complement strand
GAGAAAAGAGCTTTTAAAATGAATTAAGCATGTGAACATATGTGCATGAATGGTTGTGGCTAGACATTGGCTAGAGGTGTGTTACAATTAATATAACATTATATTACTTGAATGATATGTGCACTTACATGATCAACCATGCATAGACCGACTATTTCATTAACAATTCAAATGGATGTAACACCCACAACACATCAATTGCATATAAAATAACACTTATAATACCATATGTAACAAATCATTCAACAATCATAAATCAATCACACCAAAGTTTATGAAATATTTCTCAACCAATATCTCAAATGATTTTGAATTTTAAAGCAATATAGTTTGAAAATATTAGAAGCAAAAACATAAAATCCAAGTAAGCTCTCGTGTTGACATTATTTTTGATGTCATATTACGTTCATAAATCTTATGACTCATTTTCTCATATTTTACGATAAACATGCAAATTTGGCAAGTTTTTTGCCCATTTTGATGCTAGCATGCGGAAATTATCATAACTTCGCATCCATACATCTGACTTACTATCATGACTCCATTCCAGAAAGGTAATCAAAAGATGAAAAACATGATGATGTGCGTAGGGCACAATGCCACGTGGG
>NW_018204649.1:0-608 GCF_001263595.1 Phalaenopsis equestris | reverse complement strand
AATAAAAACCTCGAGCCTCCTGGCGAGCTCTTTGGCATGCATCACCATAGCCAACTTGGATAATCCGTACGCTCTGCCCGCATGGTAACGCCTGCACCCAAATCCAAAAAAATAATAATAATAATAATAATAATATTCTGGCAAATATAATTTATTTTTAAATTATGATATCCATATAAAAATAAATTAAATAATATTTTTAGGATGGCAAAAACTGAAAACTCTAACATTAGAAAGGACTGTAACTATGATGAAAGGTTATCCAAATAAAATTGAAAGATTTACATATATAACATTTAAATTTCTATATATTTACATATCTACCGCCTAAAATTTATTTTTATATAACTATATATTATCTTATTTATATGTGATAAAGATGTATTTCATTTTTTAAAAAAATTAAAATAACAATTTTTTTTAATGTGATTAAAAGATTTGAGTGATTTTAAATGTTAAAAATGAAGTTTAGTTCATGCATATATAGTGATAAATTAATTAATTTAAAATATAATTATTTATTATAATATTATTAATCATATCACATTTTCAAAGTCTAATCATAATTAATAAAAACTAATCCATCTAATTCCAAGAATTAAATGGGC
>NW_018204648.1:0-608 GCF_001263595.1 Phalaenopsis equestris | reverse complement strand
ATATTTATACAGATGGTATTTTAATGATATTGAAATTGATTGAACAAAAGTTGATCAGATTGTATCAACCGAACGTTCTTTTTAATCATAAACATACAAGATTTAGGAACATTTGACCGCATAAATTGCCTCAAGAAGTGCACAACTATGCTTAGATATGTGTTTTTGATACCAATGGTTTTGTTTTGTTAAATCATACTCTTCCATCTATAAATTTGCTGCAAAATTGATATCAGATGATTGTAGAGGCTCATATCAAATTCTTTTGCCTAAACACTGTATGGTCGGGTGCTTTAATATTTAAAATTTGCATTGAAATTAGTGTTTGATCGAATAAGCTTTTTGTGACATCAACGGCCCCTTATTTTTAGATGTCAAATTTTACGAATCTAAGTGTTGTTAGCTTGAAAAAATTTGGTATGCACGTTTTCACATGCCAACGATTGATTCCATTTTCTCTTTTTAAATTTTGGATTTGTGTTTAATTGTTAAAGTCTAATCGTGAACATCCAATGTACATATAATTATGATGGAAATGAAAAAATGACATAATAAAACAGCTAATTAACTAAACAAAATGTGGTTAAAAAGTTTTGCATAAAAAAAAA
>NW_018204647.1:0-608 GCF_001263595.1 Phalaenopsis equestris | reverse complement strand
TAAGTCATATCAACACCTTTCTTCTCTAAAACTCTGCAAAGGATATCTCTTGAACCATCACATAATTTTAAAATACGACACATCAATTTAATTCTTCTATAATTCGCACACTCTTGTGATAATAAGAATCGACTGATACGTAAATATTTATAATATGATATAAATCTCAAAAGCAAAATTTAGGTGTTAGACATATATATCCATAAGAATTGAGAGGTATGTCTACCAATGCCCCTTAAAATAATAGAAAGATTTACATATATACCACTCAATCCTTATGCATGGTATTATTGCCATTTTTTTAATATATGCAAGATTTAAGTGGAATAAATGCTAAAAAAAATTGAACTTTTAGCAGCTAGACATGTAAACACATAAAAAATGGATGGTATTTATGTAAAAGCCCCAAAACAATATTAATAAAATTTAAAAAGATTTACATTCATACCACTCAATTCCCATGTATTACATATCTAATACCCTAAAGTTCAGTTTTTACATGCATTAAAAAGTGTATTCAACTTCTAAAACTTGGCAATATTTTTGATTTGATACGAAAGACATGGGTGGAAGTGGAGCAAATATAAACAAAGTAAAGTTTAGGTGTT
>NW_018204646.1:0-608 GCF_001263595.1 Phalaenopsis equestris | reverse complement strand
GTCCAAGTACAAATATTTGGTGCCCAAACACTAGAAGCGAATTGCAAGTACCAAAAACAAGTGCTCCAGCGCCAAAAAATTAGGCTACAAAATGCCAGAAGTAGCGCCTAGGTTCCTAGAGTCCAAAAAATCCATCTTTAGAAGGCAGAAAGTATGTGCCATGACTAAAATACCAAGCTTCAGTGACCAGTGGCTTGGTGCCTCAAAACAGTGTGTAGACACCACAGAAAAGCACATAGGCTCAGTTTGACATGTTTATAGGAGTTAGACTGTTTTAAAGCGTTGATTTGTGATGGACACTACTTATTGTGATTTGGTTGATATTAAGGATCTAAGAATTTTTTGGAAAGTCTCACATCATTTTAAGAAGGTCCAAAAGTGAAAAAAAACTTGAAGGAAACAATATCCTTATGTAAGTGAGTAAAGCGATATTTTGAGTGAATTTAGGTGTGTATTTTATAACTCCAGAATTGACATAAGAATAGGGAAGAAGATAAGTTTTATTTGTATTATTTTATTTTTATTGGATTATATCTTTAAACTCCTTATGTATGTTATTTTTATTCATTAGTTTGATGATGTTATTTTTAAGTGTGGTGTGTGATCCC
>NW_018204645.1:0-608 GCF_001263595.1 Phalaenopsis equestris | reverse complement strand
AAAAAGTGTATTTCACTTTTTAAAAGTTAAAATAGCAGGCATTTGCGCTGTGTATGAAAGACTTGGGTGATATAAATGTAATTACATAGGAATTGGGTGGCATGTATGTAGATGCCCAAAAATATATATTATTTCAGCAGTTAACTCTGAAATGATTTTGAAGAGGTAAACTCTGTTTATTTAAAGAGTTAATGAAACTACCTCATCCTCACTTGAAATTTCACCTGTAAAATCAGGAGCATCTTTGTTGTGAAGAGCCCTGTTACCTAAATGCAACAATGATCTCTTGGAAGAAATCATTTGCCTTTCTTTTCCTTCAATATTGTCCACTGCCTGTAATAAAATTTATGTAAAACAGATGCGTATGTGATATAGCTAAAGAGAAAAGTACCCTGAGTTAGCTCAAAGTTGAAGACGAATATCTTAAATCAATTTAAGCATGCAAAGGCACAAGGGTTGACATTACATTAGGTACATCAGGATAAAAAGTTATCGTTGTATAGTAATACTAAGGGACCATTTGGGATTATTTTTATTTTTTATTTTCTATTTTTTTATTTTGTTTTGCTTATATTGATTTGAAACAAAATATATTTGACATATTTGAT
>NW_018204644.1:0-608 GCF_001263595.1 Phalaenopsis equestris | reverse complement strand
TATATATATATATATATATGCATTTGATTAGCCTTTTTGTGCATATATGCATGCAATTTAATGAATTCTATTACACTATAAGATTCAAATTTAAACCTTTTATGTGAGCGAAAAGCTTGAGCAAGTATTGGTAGAAAAAGTGCTCATTAAAATCCTAAAGCCATCAAAACAAATTGGGATGCAATTGATTCAATTTAAAGCAAAATGGAGTCAATGTGAGTGACTGACACTTAGGCGCCCAAGCTAGGCACTCAAGATAAAGTAGCCAATGCCTTAGTGACTAATTCAAGATTCGAACTCAGCCTAACAGATAGATAGATCAATACACAAGCCTCATATCTAAGTGCCATACATTATAATTACACATAGAGTTGAGACTCAACTCCAAAACATTCAATCTAATTGTGTTGGCCAGAAGATAGAGTGTTTGATGCTTAGAGGCTAACAGGCACTATCCTCAATTTTAACCTAATTTCAACGACAAAATTTACCATAATTCGAACAATTGATGTATTCTTATTTAAGAAATCATTAATGAGAAAGTAGAGAACTTTTGAAGTGTTCAAATGAAGAGTTTTGGTAGCTATCTTCTTGGAATTTATTGTCCT
>NW_018204643.1:0-608 GCF_001263595.1 Phalaenopsis equestris | reverse complement strand
CATATCTAACATAGTTCTTTATGAAAATTCTTTAATTGCTCAAAGCTTCTGTATTCTGAAAAAAAAAATGAAGATTGTTTTCATGAAGCATATATATGGAAGATTTACACAGATACAACTCAAGTCCTATATATTTACATATCTACCAACCAAACTTCAATTTTTGCATACATTCCATCTTATCTATGCATGAAATTATAAAGCTACATTTCACATTTTAAAAGTTAAAATAATGATAATTTTTATGTGATGCAAGGCATTTGGGTGGTATAAATGTAAAAATTAAAGTTTTGGGGTTAGATATGCACATAAATAAGAATTGGGTGCTATGTATGTAAATGCCCATAATACTCTTAAAATTAAATGACTAAAAATCAATTTAATAGTCATATTTTCTTAAAAAAGTATGACTCCAAATAATTAAATAATAAAAAATGTATGTAAATTTCCTTTTTTATTTATTCTAATTTATCAATATTTTATTTTCATCTTAACAAATTGTAAAATTAAATACAAAATATTATAACTATTGTAAATGATTCCCCTAAAAAAAGTTGGGGCATTTACTTACATACCACCCCAATTACTATGCATTTACACGTCTAACT
>NW_018204642.1:0-608 GCF_001263595.1 Phalaenopsis equestris | reverse complement strand
TATATACTATAACTAATTTTTAATCAAAATATTAAGAAAATATTTTCATTAATTAAAATTTTTAATGATTAAAAATTAGAAGCAATGAAACAAACCAAGATTGCATTTGCTTCTTTGGCGAGTTTAAGCATGGCCAGGTTTTGGTCGGTTATGAAGTAGTCGTTTTCCACTAATTCCACGCCCTGTAAAAAACAAATGGTTCAGAATTAGGAGGTGCAATTTAAAAAAGAGAGTGCAGTTAACCGAAAATAATATGGCTGCTAAATTAAAATTTGATTGATAAATATTTAAAAAATATTATTAAAATCAGAATGTTATGATTGATTATTTTATCATATATTCTACTCTGTTTAAAAATTTAATAATTTTAAGGCTTAATTTGACCAAATTTTGATTATATTTTAAACCTATTTTTTTATAGTTTAAAGCTCTATCTACCTCATAATCATTTTTCAAAGGATTAATAAATAAATAAATAAATAATAAAAATGAAAACGTATCTAATCTTAGATTCCAAGCACATGAGATTTCCGCATGACATTTTTGTTTGTTTGTGCTTATTATATTCGTGTGATCTTCATGTCCTGTCATCCTCATGTGAATGAACT
>NW_018204641.1:0-608 GCF_001263595.1 Phalaenopsis equestris | reverse complement strand
AAGTCCTCCTGACTTCCTCACCTATACTTAAGTTGTATAACTTTGTCAGGCCTTTTAAAAATATCTTAGAATGCCTCAGAGATAAGTATAAGTTGAGTGTTAGTTGAGAAAATCAACAGATTGCTTAGAAAAATGAATAGCAACCCACTTATGTTAGAGGATTATATTCTATCATATAATCCCTAAAATATTGGTGACACTATATATTACATAATTAACTTCTCTTATATTTGAGTATCATGCATTAAAATATATCAACACCTAAAACTTTTTTTGGCTAAACATATGTAAAATAGTTAAGTCTTCTTTAAGACTATTTTTCATTTTAAAATAAAAACAAAGTATTGAGAACACAGTTATTGATGTCATATCTCAAGTCCTCTTAGTCATCTCCTCCCTAGAATCATGGATTATGAGTGATTCTCCTGATTGTTTCCGCAATTTAAGTGTCTTAGTAACATCATATTTGAATGATCTTATGCTCGTTGGATTCCTCTTGTTAAGACAGTTGATTTGACTAGAAACATGCAAAGTTTTAAGATCGTTTGACCTTCCAATTGATGCACCAAAGCTTTCGATGACACTTAATGTTTTTTATCTGAGCTTAT
>NW_018204640.1:0-608 GCF_001263595.1 Phalaenopsis equestris | reverse complement strand
AGAAGAATATCAATAATGAAAAACAAACACCAAGGAACTTCCTTCCACAAATGTTTAGTAAGAGCCTTCATAACTAAAGCAAAGTGATATGGGCACAATGACAAATATCATCAATTTATCCCACAAGGTTGGTTACATGAATCCTTTTTCTCTATTGTGTCCTATTAGGTGTCATATCTTCATTTGATTCTAATAAATTAAGATCAATTTTTTTTTCTAAAACAAGCCCAAGTGCTTGAGGTCTACCTCTACCTTTCTTAACAAAACTCAAATTCAAAACATCTAATCTCCTATGATAATTAATGTGACTGAGCCATTTAAAGCGACTCTCCAATCTTGTTTGTCGTACTAGAGCTATTCTAACCCTTTCACAGATATATTTATTTTTCATTATGTCTTTGACTATAAAGTCACTCATCAACCCGAGCATTCTCATCTCCACAAAACTTAACTTAATTTTATGCTTCCCTTTTACAAGCCAACATTATGCAACATAACAAATGTCAGGTCTCACCACCATATTATAAATTTTCCTCTAGGTTTAAAAATTACTTTTATATCACACAATAGACTCGATGCACTCCTCCACTTCAACCATCCAACTTGAA
>NW_018204639.1:0-608 GCF_001263595.1 Phalaenopsis equestris | reverse complement strand
CAGCACTGCATAATTTTTTCCTTATCATTTTGATTTTCATGTTGTTCAACCATGTTGTTACTATTGAAATGTAGTTTTATTATGTAAAGTTAAATTCTCATTATAATCACATTAAGTAAATGTTTAGATTATGGTTGTAATCAAACTAAGTTGAGCAGAGTACACCATGAATTGAACTAGGTTTGAAATACTAAAATTGTTTATATTTGACTCGAACCGGGTCGAGCTCTATATATGTTCATACTTAAGTTTGTTTAAATTTGTCTTATGATTGAACTTATCCTATACTTGACATGCTTAAATTAATCGAAGGAGTACTTAAATGAGTTGATAAATATGCTAAAAAATGACCAAATATTTGACTTTTTATATCAACAAATAATTGTGCAATTCTAAATGAGCAAGTAGTACAAACATAAATTAAAATAGATAATAAATGTCATGTATGGGCTTTCTTGCAATCATACTATATAAATAACTAATGAAAAACGTTTGTTTATTGAAATATAGAATTAAGAAGAGATTGCAGTAAATCAATCTATAGAATCACTGATAATACATTATTTAATTTGAAAATAATAAAAAAACTTTAAAATAAATATACATAC
>NW_018204638.1:0-608 GCF_001263595.1 Phalaenopsis equestris | reverse complement strand
CCGGAGAAGGTGTCTCTAGCCGACTTCAGAGTCTACCTTTCCTTTATAGCGATCTCCCGTGTTTCTCCATGTGACCCACGAATACCACCCGGATCAAAGAGTTGTAAACGGAAGTTATATATCGAAGTTAGGTTGGAAGCAATTAGTGGTTAATCGCTTGGAACCTTAAAGAGCTCTCACTCATGTACCGAAGTAGAGTTGTGAGTTCAAGTTTAGTGTACCAGTATAGCTTAGTCTTTATCTCGCTCATACCAAAAAGAAGAATACGGCGCTGACTACTGGAGATAGAAAAGAAAAGGCTATGTACGGGTAAAGCGGCTACTCAGGTAAGGGAGCCAGTCAACCTTCTTCCACTGCATAACGTAAGAAGAATCGCGGAAAGAAAGACAGTCTGAAATCTTCTTGAATTTTCTTTGAATTTGAAGGGAACAGATCCTCCCACATGAACTAGAATACCATCTTGAGCGAAAAAGGACCTATTTACCTGTGACCTAATCGTACTAATCATTCTTGGACCTTGGACCCTTACAGATCAAAATAGAACAGAATAGAGGAAGAATTCACGATGAACTGTGGGAGCATTGAACCGTAGCGCCCTCCCTTCTCGG
>NW_018204637.1:0-608 GCF_001263595.1 Phalaenopsis equestris | reverse complement strand
AAAAAAAAGATATATAGTCGCTTATCAACAATAAATTTTATTCTGACGAGTTTTATTGTTAACAATGCATTATATCATCGGTTAAAAGCAAATAATAACCAACGGCGTTATGTCGTTGGTTATTTACGAACATGTCGTTAGTGCCACTCTAGCTCCTGTGACTCTAGCTCCAATGACTTCACTGCTCCGGCGCCCACAAGTATGGTTAATGTCGTTTTTATTTTGTTACGGATGCTCTTACTGGACAATTACATTAGGATGTACCTTAGTGTATGCTTTTGCCATTGATTTTTTTCTTGTGTTTGCTTTTGCCTCTGTAAATCATATAGGTTCTTAAATCTCATTTTCACTCTGTTTTTAAGTAGGATATTAATTTTTTTTTGGGCTTTTTGGTAGCCGCTTTTAAGCATGATTTACACTAAATCCTGCTAAATGAGAAAAAAAGGATCGCGTAAATCCTTCCATCGGTTTTGTCAAATAGCCCCTTTATGTAAAAATTAAAGTATATGTGTTATAAAAGTAATACATAAGAAATGTGTGACTTGTCTATAAAAATTATATTATATGTGTTAGATACGCAATACAAAAGAATTGTGGTTTGTATGTAA
>NW_018204636.1:0-608 GCF_001263595.1 Phalaenopsis equestris | reverse complement strand
CTGAATGAAGTTGTAACCTCAATGTTTGGCGTCTTGACAATAATTATTTGAAAACTGCCTTGCTTTGACGGATTTTAAGTTTTGTTTTATGTTGTTGAACTTCTATTTGCGAGCATCAATTTGTATCAAGAAGGATTATGAACGTGCTAGCAGATATTTATCACAATGCCACCTGGTGATGTTGGGTGTTAATGACATCAATATGGCCTACATGTCAATCTTTAGCTGACATTTACAATGTTATAGAGTTGCACCAATTTGTGAAACATTAAAGTTTAGTGTAAATCGTGCATAAATTTTACACTATGTTTAGAATTTGTTACATTGCGATTTTTGCTTTTCGTTATTTCGGCTCGTTTGAAAAAGTACTGAAAATTGTGCAATTGACATTATTTCTAGGAATATTTACATACCACTCAATTCCTATGTATTCATATATCTAGCTCCTAAACTTTAATTTTACACATATACTGCCTTTTCTATGCATGAGAAGGTGTATTTTATTTTTTAAAGGTTAAAAGAAGTTTTTTTGATTTATTATAAAAAGATTTGGGTGGTATTAATGTAAAAAACAAAGTATAGGTGTTAGATATGTAAATATATAGGAA
>NW_018204635.1:0-608 GCF_001263595.1 Phalaenopsis equestris | reverse complement strand
TTTAAAAAAAGTGAAATACATGTTTTCATGCATAGGGAAGGTAGTATGTTTGTAAAATTAAAGGTTTGGTGTTAGATCCTTAAATACATGAGAATTGAGTGGTATGTACCTAAGTTTTCCAAACAGAAAAGTTTGAGCATTCATGTGTATCAAATATGTGTGTTATTTTTATGGTATTCTTATATTTATTTATGTGATTTTTATGATTTTCATGGTATTTATGGTTTTACAGATGATTACGCAACTTGGAGAGCAAAATCGATGAAATAGATCCAAAACGGGCTGAATCAAACTGAACCGTCGCTGAGGCACCAATCGGGCCTGAAACCATAACCACAGGCGCCCAAGCACCCGAAAATAGAGAACATGCACCTAAACTCATGTTTTGAGTATGTTTGTCAAAATGGCTCGTTGTTCGCAAACAATTCGTGTTCGGCTAGTTAAAAAGCTCGTGTTCGCTTCGTTTGCTAAGTGAACGAGCTGAACACGAATATTTTTTTTGCGCTAAATATATAACCGAGCCGAACACGAACAAAAAATTGTTCATTTGTATTCTGCTCGTTTTGGCTAAAAATATAAACGATCCGAACATAAGCTTAGGCTGAACT
>NW_018204634.1:0-608 GCF_001263595.1 Phalaenopsis equestris | reverse complement strand
TTTTGGGAGGATAGAAAGAGAAAGCATGTGGTAAATTCCTCAGTACAAAATTTTCTCCTTTATGTGCACAAGCTTTAATCAGTTCCCTTAATGCTCTGAAGGCAGTGACCCACCTGTTGTCTATTTTTAGGAGAAAAGAAGGAAATGTTCTCTGTAAAGTTTCCTTTGTGTAGCAATATCCCTACTTTGGAGTGTCTTTTCTCCTTTTCCTTTTCCTACACCAAAAATAAAGTTGAGAAGGGAAAAAGAAGCCTCTTTGTGGTGTGGTTTTATCCAAAGGAATTTTACATACCACACATTTTATATGGATTTTCATATTTAATTTGATAATATACATTTATAACACCTTGGTGTTATAAACCTATTCATAAAAAATGCATTTGACTTGAAAAGTTAGTAGAAGTGATTTTCATATATGATCATAAAGATTTATTCAAGTACCATGAATGTAAGGGTTAAAATATAGATGTTGAATATGTAGAGACATAAGAATAGTGTGATATGTATGTAAATGCCCTTTATTTAAATTATTTTATCTTCTATGCCTTTCTTGTTTTATCATCTTCTCACTTTAATGCTTAATTTTTTTAATTTCTTTTTTTTTTTTT
>NW_018204633.1:0-608 GCF_001263595.1 Phalaenopsis equestris | reverse complement strand
AGCCTTGTAGTTAATTAAAATTTTTAAAAATATTATTCATCAAAGATACATATATATTAGTATTTCACGAACGAATAAATATTTGTTCGTGTTGTTTGTATTCAGCTCGTTAACTTAGCGAAGTTAACGAGCCGAACTCGAGCATCTTAATAAGCGGAATACGAGCTGTTCACGAGGAACGAGTCGTTTTGACAGCCCTAGTGGTAGGTATGTATATAAATGCACAAAAATATAAAAATTATAAATGTCATAATTAACCCTGGCGGCTGCATGATGGGTTACATCGCTAAATTATTGGGAGGCTGCCTTTGACTTGAATTATATAAATTTCTGGGAGTTATGACCGTGTCCACAATAGCAGCTTTCCGCATTATTCTATTCGACGAATTTCTTCATGCTTGTTAAAAATTTAATTATAAATCAATTAACCATAATCACAACATGCATAATAAGCTTGAATTTAAAATTTTTATTTTTGAATTTATATTTTCTTCTTAATGTAAGTAGTTGCCATTCAATTAGACATATTATTAGGGGTGTAAACGAGCCCTGAACACAAGCGAGCCCAAACTCCGCTTGTGTTCGGCTCGTTTATATTTCGAGCTCAA
>NW_018204632.1:0-608 GCF_001263595.1 Phalaenopsis equestris | reverse complement strand
GGTCACAATCCCTCCAATTCTCCCTCACATATTTTATGAATTCCGTATGGCTTGACCATACATTCAGATATCTGAAAGAGTACCTAGTGTTTTGATCTTTCGCTAAAATGGTTACCAGCATAGGTCTGTGATCAGACCCTGCCAGGTTGAGATGAGTTATAGTGGTCTGTAAGAAGGTCTAAATCCAATTATCATTAGCAAGCATTCTGTCTATGCTCTCCCATAGTTTCCCCCTACACCAAGTGAACTTTGGTCCATTATAACCCAAGTCAAAGAGACCATCCCCCTCTCTTTTTAGTAGGAGAAGCCAGACAGTTAAAGTCACCTCACACAATCCAAGCATTATTAGTTTGTTCTTTAATTGTATGCAAATCTTCCCATAGCTCCTGCCTCGGTGAATTAGAACAACCTACATAAACAAAAGTTGTACTTCCAGACCTTCATGCCATGTTGAAGGAGAGTTTTATGAGTTGAGAATGGTTGAGTTGGTCTTGACATTGCATCTCATTTCTGTGAAATATCCAAATCTTGTTATTCAAAATATTAAAGAGGGAAAACTCAGGAAAATCTTTATCATATTTTTGGGTATTATAATGAACCATTGGTTC
>NW_018204631.1:0-608 GCF_001263595.1 Phalaenopsis equestris | reverse complement strand
AAAAAAAAAGAGAGAAATGAAAGGGAGAGGATCGACTAATCCTTGGACGTTGTTGTGTTCACGAAATTTATCATTCGAGATACCAATCATTTTGCGGAGATTCTTAAGTCAAAAAGAGAATATTTTCTATATCAATGAGGTCAGGTAAGACTCTTTGTGATCCCTCATTTGTTCTTACCAATATACATAGATGATATGTAATATAATCAGCAGGTTAACATCTTACCCTTACAACAAAAAACTATGTCCCATCCTAATTTTTATAAACAGGAACTAATGATGGAAAATATTCTTATATGCATTTATTTACACAAATAAAAATGTAAAGAGTTAATAGGCAGCATTTGAAACATTGCTACTTACAAAACTAGCGCCAACATGTTTTTTAGAACTACTGAATCGGTGCAGTTACGCATGTTATGATCAAACAATCAGGAATCTGAAACAAATGAAGAATATGGATTGTGTTTTTACCTTTAATTTTGATATTTGTTCGAGAATTTGAAAAAAGAATGGAAGCGGATGCTAGTTTTATAAAGAGTAATGTTTCGAGTGTATGTATGTAATTGCCTGTAATTTATTTATTTTTTCATCTATTATACCTCAAA
>NW_018204630.1:0-608 GCF_001263595.1 Phalaenopsis equestris | reverse complement strand
TTTTATGGTGGTGTCTCTTTTGGATTGTTTTACTTTTTTAAATGACTACTTAACCGACATTTGACCTAGTTTTTTTACTCTCTCAGAAAATTTTGCTGACAAGAATGGTTTTGTGTGACCAAGCGAGTTCATTCACTGTGTTTGAACGATGGTTTAAAAATTCATTATTTTACTGTTTAATCCCCTCTTTTTTAATGAAACTATATAACTACTCAAATCAATTTTTGAAAGACAGTGACAATCATCCCCAAACTAACCCTTCGTGATATCTTAAAATGAGCACCAGGAATCCTGCATCCCACCAGCTAAATCGTGATCCTGTACTCCTTCAATCGCCTGCTTTTCGGCTGCACATTGCTAATTTACTCGCTGCCGATTGGTTATGTTTTTTAAAAAACCAAAGCTCGCAGAAGAAATTGTTAGCCATTTAAGTATTGATTTGTTTAATTTATATTTTATAATGTATTTTTTTAAATCATATTTATTACATTATTATTTCATCATTTATGTTATATTTAAGTAAAGTTATTACTTATTACGTTGTCCGGTTTAATCTTTGAACCTTAAACCTTCCCACCGATTGGTTGAATGTTCGGTCCGATTTTGAG
>NW_018204629.1:0-608 GCF_001263595.1 Phalaenopsis equestris | reverse complement strand
GCATGTCCACGTTCACCGCACCACCTTTTAGGATGCTGAATCCTATGTTGTTCTCTTGTGAACACACCCCGAGAGTTAGAGCTGAGAAGAGAGGAGAGAAGGGCTATGGAATGCAAAAGAACATTTAGGTGTCAGAACCCACAATTGTGAGAATCCCAGAGGACTTGAATCCAAAAGTCTGAGAGTTCAAAAGTCCATTCATTGATGTGAAGACCTTCTATTTATAGGGTTCTTAGAATACAAGTACAATATGTAAAGGACAATTTTTATAACCGTCTCAATAATTCTTAATCAAAGGACATTATGCTGATAATGAGAGTTGACGTCTGATCGGCCGCCCAATGCTTTAAGATCAGTCGGTTATGTTGATCAGTTGCCATATGCATGTGCTGGTCGGACGAGATGGTCGACTGTATTCCCTTCAAAGATTCAATCACTTGATCGGATTGAGTGGATTTTGACGGTGGCCTCTCAGTTGGTATGCTCGTCGGTCGATTGACTTCACCAGACAAAAGATTCATGTCAGTCGGCTGGTCACTTCAATCAGTCGTGCCATCGAATCAATCAAGAGCTTTACTGATGGATTCTATGTTCTGTTGTTCGGGACT
>NW_018204628.1:0-607 GCF_001263595.1 Phalaenopsis equestris | reverse complement strand
TTTCTCATAATTTGTGGTTAAAACTTTTCATTCCTTTGCGCAATGGGTTGGAGACAGAGATCACAAAATATATTAATATCCTAATTAATTAGATCTGGAGTAAATGAAACTTTATGGTTAATACAATAACGAAAAAGCCCTAAAGTCTCAGAAAATGACACAGGTAGAGAAATCTTATAAGAAAACCACACAACCACATCGAATAAATGATAGAGGCGATAATGAAAGTGTAGCTACACATGATATAATAATGAACACCTTCAAAGCATCTGAACAAAATCATTGTTATAAGTAAAATAAGTAAAACAAAAAAGGTAAACACTTAGAAAAAGATTTGTTCCCTCTTCCACAGTAGTCAACTCCTCTCTCATATAATAATCAACTAAAAACTTTTAGAATAATACAAAGAAAAAGTAACAATAAACCTTAGGACCTCAAACCTAATAAGAGAAGAAGAAACCTAAGAGAAACTCTCAAACACATCTTCTCTAGCCATGTCAAACACTCTGCTCCACCCAAGAATGGTTTAATTCATGCCCTAGATTCTCTTGTGAAGCTTTATAGAAAATTGGCATGCAAAAGCTTTCCATTATGAGACATGGTCATT
>NW_018204627.1:0-607 GCF_001263595.1 Phalaenopsis equestris | reverse complement strand
ATATATGACTTCAGCGACATGTATAATTGCATGGCTAACATGTGTTTCATAGCATCGCGACATCAAATGACAGTATATTTGATGTGTAAGATATCTTAAATGAGAATAAGGTGGTATGCATTGAAACACCTCTTGAATTAAAAACTAAAATACAAGTATTTCCTAAAGCTTGGATGAGTGAGAAACGACATGATTGAACATGTGATATGAAGAGAGCAAGCACAAATTCTAACTTATTTCCATGGATGCTATTGATGTGTGAAGAAGAGAGGAAGAAGCACGATGCAGCTTTCTCCTTCAAGCCAAGAGTTTTCTCAATAGTAGAGGGCTTCTTATGTTCATGAAGCCTTTGATGTGAGAGAGTCTTTTATCTTTTCTAGTAATCTTTCGAGTGCCATGTAATTGCCCCAAAAAGAGGATAATTACATGCATGGCGCCATAAACTTCGCTACTTACAAAACCAGCACCCAGAACATTCTCTTTAACTATTGAACCAGTGTATTTACCTTTGCCACAATCAGACCATTAGAAATTTGATAAAAATGAAAAAAACAAGGGGGTTTTATTGTGAATTTTGATGTTTGGGTGAGAATTTGTAAAATGGATG
>NW_018204626.1:0-607 GCF_001263595.1 Phalaenopsis equestris | reverse complement strand
AAAAAAAGAAAAATAGTGCTACGCAATGTCGATGTTCTCCTCCAGCTCATCGTCATGAGAGAATACATTCTTCAACTAACGCTTGTTGTCATCATCGTCAAAATCTGAAGGTGGGTTCATGAAGGTTTGACTAATGGTATGTCCTTCCCTAACAACCTCAGCCCGATGTTCCACGACTCAACTCCTATTCAAAATACTTGAATGAATCCTTCATTAGTGAACCATCTCTGTTGCTCTTTTGCCTTGACATCCAGTTGCTGATTGCGAGCATCATGGACACAATCCCAAATGAAGGATTTGAACTCAATTCTGCTTCTAAACTTCGCGTCCACTCTCTGCTCAATCCTAATAATGTTTACTCTCCTATCAGACCTTAGCTGTTGGGCCTCCTTCTCTAGGACTGACACCCTCAACCACAAAGCCTATATGGTCTTATTACTTTAATTTAGGTCAACTCATGCCTCTATTAACTCCTCCCGAGTCTTCTTTAGGTCTTGATGATGTGCGAGAGCAAAGTAGATATCGTAGATAGCTTTTTCCTGGACTTCATCAATTGAGACTCCAAGATCGTGACATCTTTAGCTCCGAAATCATATCAGTGCTTATA
>NW_018204625.1:0-607 GCF_001263595.1 Phalaenopsis equestris | reverse complement strand
TGATGGCATAATAAAAGAAATTTATGGCTGAAGGGATGTTGAGAAATTTTGTGAAGCTCGATAAGAAAAAGCTCTAAAGCATTTCTGATATTGCATGATATATCTAAATATGGATATTAACTTATGTATCTTGTGAGAGGAAAAGCTCGGACTAGGGAATACCCATAGTACCAAATTGTAAGCATTAGGAGCGCCAGCGTGACTTAAGGGTTCACGTCCACAAATCAATTCCAACAATACAACTCCAAAGCTGTAGACATCACTTTTCTCAGTTAACTGTTGAGTAGCAAAATACCTGCATTAAAAAGTAGGAGAAATAAAAGCTTAACAGAAGTTTATGAACTAAAGATAAGATTACTATACCAAAGCAACATAAAGTTGGATTCTTACTCAGGGTCAAGGTACCCCTCTGTTCCCTTGACGGCAGTAGTTATATGAGTGATGTCAGTTTGAGAAATTTGCCTTGACAGACCAAAGTCGGCAACTTTTGCATTCATATCTAGATCCAAAAGAATGTTGCTGCACTTTATATCACGATGAATGATCCTTGGATTGCTTCCATTGTGCAAATACTCCAATCCTTTAAAATAAATTGGATTTGGAAGAA
>NW_018204624.1:0-607 GCF_001263595.1 Phalaenopsis equestris | reverse complement strand
GAACCCTAGCGTCGTCACCTCCCTGCCCGTGTCGCCTCTTCCCCAGCCGGCGACGTTGCCAGCGAGCTTGCCGGACCACTTCTCTCTCTCTGAAGCCGACGTCCCTGCTCTGAATCGCGGCTTCTCCTTCCCTTCTTCTTCTCGGTCGGCCACACGCCGAGCTCCCCCGCCGTACCATCTAGTCGGCCAGTCCTTTGTCGTCGAACGCCGCTTCCCCGACAGTCCTAGCCGTGCCATCTTCCTCAGCCCAGGCTACCACCCGAGAGAGAGAGAGAGAGAGTGAGCTCCCATGGAGTCTCCCTCCCACTTTGGCCGCTCCTCTTTCGGTCCTCGTCGGCAACGTCCCGGCGGCCTGTCTCGACGATAACGTCCAGATCTAGCCTGCCTCAGTCCCTCTCCTTCGAGTGAGATCTGAGGCATGCCGCCTCTTTGCCTCTTCGGTCCGCGGCCTCACCACACCTTTACCACCGGCGACCTCGCCGGCTTTTTTGTCCTTGTGGACAGTAACCCGAGGAGCGCGACGACCTCGTTGCCTTTCCCTCATCGTTGGGGTGGCGACTATGTCACGGCGTATAGAGGTCCGTCCAACCTCTTATCGTGAAGGTAT
>NW_018204623.1:0-607 GCF_001263595.1 Phalaenopsis equestris | reverse complement strand
GCCATTCCGGTAAAAGCGCTTCTTCCAAATTTTTTCTGCCAAATGAATGGTCGGCATTCTCTGCGACAGAAAGGCGACGAAACGGAAGGAGACGAGCCATGGTATCAAACGAGGCCTTAAAGTTTTTCTTAGCTTGAAAGGTCAACATTGCAACCAAAGGATCAAATTTCATCAGTTTTTTACTGAAGAGATGACACAAATACCAAAAATGTTAGGATGTGATAAGTTGAGGGACTAAATCGGGTATGAAAAATTTGGTGTTATAAACTGATACACCCAAATAGTCTACTGATCATAGTAATTTATTTTGCTATGTATATGACATAATAATTGAATCCTTCACTGCTGTTTGGAAACACATATATTTAACCAATGTTTAGCATTATCCAACTTGATGTCTTCTTAAAGCTACCATTGTTGTGTTTTGTAGCTTATATTTTCATTCATTCTTCAATTGATAGGATAATTGTTTCATTTTGATATAATCAATTTTTAAATCTCTTTTTCAGAGCAAAAGATCGTGCTGTCCAAAATTGGAGGCTATAAGAAGTGCCACTGCTGATATTGTAAGTTATAGTTGCTTGGAAGCTTTTATAGTATTTTTTTT
>NW_018204622.1:0-607 GCF_001263595.1 Phalaenopsis equestris | reverse complement strand
ATGTCCATCAAAAGTCGGCTAATCGAAATGAAGCTCTCCGGACTCCTCGTTCAAGTGATTTATATTCATACATTAATTAAACTCGTAACGCTATAAATAGAATCCCCACCCCTCTCACATGAGCGAGAGGAGAGCTTGAGGATTGATAAAGAACTTGAAGCTTTGCGGATGAGCCGAAGTCCAACACCACTCTTGTCACTGTCGATCGTCGCCGATTGCCTGGACCACCGCGGACGGCTATCGTTTATCGCCGACCACTATTGACCATTGTCGATCGCTGTTAACCACCACCCGTCGGCCTCCACCCATCGCCATCAGCTGCGGCCCACTTCTTAGAAGAAGATCATTCGCATGTCGTTGTTGTAATTTGGAAGACTTTGTAACCCTTTCCTACCTATGGGACAAGGGAACTTTGTAATCATCAACTTATAATAGATTATTACAGCTGGGTTAGACTTTGTGGTTTTTTCACTTTACGGATTTTTCACGTAAAAATTTTTAGTGTCACTACTGGTTGTTTCATTTTATCTGAGTGTGTCTTGAATTCTCGCGCAACACTAAGAAGTTAATTTATTACTCAACCGCCGCAAATTTTCTAGCACGCATC